>NW_023352181.1:0-305 GCF_001411555.2 Juglans regia
GATTTATGAGCTTTCAGAAAATGAGAAAGAAAACGTTGAATAAAAAGATTATAAAGTTAAAATATTATTAGAATATAATTTTTTAATATTATTTTTGTTTTAATATTTGAAAAAGTTGAATTATTTTATGTGTTTTGTTTGGAAGTTTAAAAAAATTGTAATAATTACGTAATGATTAGATGAAAAAGTAGAAGATTTGAAATTGGAAAGTATTTGTATTTGTGGTATTTGGATATCAAGATGAGATGATATGAGATCAGATGAGATGAAAGAATCTCTCTATCCAAACCAAGCTTTATACTACT
>NW_023352182.1:0-298 GCF_001411555.2 Juglans regia
ATTGTGATACCCCATATGATATGAGTAAGGGTAGGTGGTGTATGGGATCCCACATTACTTGGGAAGGAGACGTTCTTGCTCTTTATAAGGTTCCAATGGAGCTCCAATTGTATCATTGACTAGTCCTTTTGGAGTATAGGCCTTGTGGTTTGGGCCTTCCATTGGGGCGTTACAAATGGTATCAGAGCCAGGTTCCAACCAGAAATGTGGGACTTGAGCCGTGCCACCTAAAATGGACAGGCCCGACGAGGACGTCAGGAATTTAAGGGGGGTAGATTGTGATACCCCATATGATATG
>NW_023352183.1:0-317 GCF_001411555.2 Juglans regia
GATTTATAGTGTGTGTATATAATATATATATATATATTAATGATATAGTGATAATAATACTATATATTATATAATAATACATTAATACTATAGACTTATAGTGATTAGTTATTATCAATCATGATTAATATAAGTTATAACTATATAATAGATTAATAGTATTAGTACTAGACTATTAGTATTTTTTTTTAATACCATATTAGAGTCTATTAATATACTAATACTATATATTATATCATAATACATTAATACTATAGACTTATAGTGATTAATTATTATCAATCATGATTAATATAAGTTATAACTATATAATAGAT
>NW_023352184.1:0-228 GCF_001411555.2 Juglans regia
TATATATATATATACAAAAATTTTATGTGCAGTAATTTTTATATACTCTTTATTTATTTTACTAATATGATTAACTGTATCATTTTATTAAATATAAAATAATTATTTTAACTAATCACATCATTAAAATATACAAAAAAATATAAAAATGACTGCATATAACAGAACTCATATATATATATATATATATATATATATTAGAAAAAGAAAAATATATTCCTAAATCGA
>NW_023352185.1:0-773 GCF_001411555.2 Juglans regia
CGGCTGCAAAACAAAAAATAGTGAGGGAAAAGTTTGCTTCAAGGCGCGTTACGAATGTCACTTTTCTTAAGACAATATTCGTCCTCACCAACAACGGTATGTATACGGGTTGTAAGCGAATTTACCTCCAAGATACAATGAAGCTCAAAACAAGTCTGTTTGTCTAATTGCATCATGCACACATGAAATTAGATCCCGAATATCCTTAAATTTTACTATTCAACTAAGAGATTAGAAATCTATTCTATACAGAATGAACAGATTCTAATAACAAATTTTAAAAAGAAGAAAATTTTTGAAAGATAGAGAATTTTGAAATGGCCTTCACTTAATTCTATCATTATCTTTTTCATACTAAAATTCGTAGGACATCTATTTATAGAGGGTCAAAGTATGCGAATGAAAAATTATAACTTTTTATTTTTCTACAATCTGATCCGAGCAGCTATATATATTGTGCATGTTACCATGTCAGACATGGTTGTTGGACTAGCTCCAACGGCCACGTTATTTTCCACCAACCAAATCTGATCCATTTCCTGCTTTGCGCGCGCCTAGCGCTCTGGTGCTGGGCCGCACACCCATGATTTGGTTGTTACTCTCCATAAATCAATCAATAAAAGCCCCACTTGGTCATGATGGTGATTCGAACCCCAGTCCTTTGGATTAACCAAATCCATCAATACCACTAAGTCAGCTAATGACTTATTTTATACATATAGACCCAAAGTATTATAACCATAAGTTATTCTTTATAAACTTTCCTTAATCAC
>NW_023352186.1:0-255 GCF_001411555.2 Juglans regia
TTAACTGCGGAGTTCTGATGGGATCCGGTGCATTAGTGCTGGTATGATCGCACCCATCAAACTAATTACTTAAAATTCATATAATCCTTGAGCGACATACTAGCGTCCTTCCGATCCCAATCCAAACAGAGATCTGAGCCAAACCCATGGCTACGCGATGGGCAGGGCGAGATTTCCCAAAAATCCACTCCCGAGTGGTCCTTCTTGTCAATTTATCTCGCAAGGCGGAAAAAACAAAAACGAGGGGTGCAACAC
>NW_023352187.1:0-1245 GCF_001411555.2 Juglans regia
TGTAAGGAAGCTACGGGGTGAGGAGCCATGGAAGTAAAGGAAGGAGCTTTAGGGTTCGAAATGGGGGAGCGGATTGAGAGCAGTTCGCGAAATTGGGGATACGAGACTACGATTTGGGAATTAAGGCTGGTGATGGTATCCAAACGACGTAGCTTCAGCAAAGGAGAGGGGACGAAACGACGGCACTCGAGTAATAAAAGAAACGGTGCAGTTTTATTGAGTAAAGAGAGTCATGGGTTAAGCGCTCCGTTTAGGCCAAAACGGTGCGTGCAGTGTGTCTTCTAGAACCGGTCATTGTAAGGGCAATTTAGTAAGGTTTTGTTGAGTCTGTTAAGTCCCACGCCGAATGAATGAGTCATTCATTCTGGAGCATTTCATCTTGATTTGTATTTTCGTTTATGGAGGAATTTTGGGGACCTCAAATACCCCAATACGTATGAATTTATGAGGTAAGCTTTTCATCATCTTCAATCTAGTCTTACTGTTCTAGTTCTGATTATTACATTCATCCGAGTGTAAGAGAGCTCTTACAGAAGGGTTTCGCAGACAGAGGAAAAAATGAGAAAGAGAGAGAGAGAGAAGACACTCGCAGACTAAGAGGAAAAAAAAATTCACTAAAATGCTTCACAGAGGGGTGTCATGTTGTGTTAACGGATCGTGCTCGTGTCGTGTCAAGACATGTATATTTTATTATATAGGTTAACTCTAATCCGACCCCTTAAACTTATTCTATCAAAATATCAAATCCTAACACAACTCATTAACATAACGGGTCATGTCGTGTTAACCCGTTTTGATCCATTAGTAAATACTACGAAATAGGTTAACACGACCTGACCCGTTTCAACTCGTTTGACCTGGTTAAGTTTAGCATAATTTTATATAAATGTTAAAATTACAATATCTATAAAAATATAAAACTAACTACAAGTACAAAATTACAATCAAAACAATAAAAATATCGAAATTAAAATCCCAACAATTTTGCTTTTAGGTATAAGGGTATAATGGTAACTTTAATTTTCTTAATGAGTCATAATGAGTTATAACGAATCAAAAAGGGTTGACCAGTTATCAACCCGTTAAGCAATCGTGTCTTAATGGGTTAACCTATTTTGACCCGAACCCGTTAAAACTAAACCCAAATCAGTTATTATTGTATCGTGTTCGTGTTAAGTTAACAGGTCGTGTCACATATTGTCACCCCTACTTCACACAGGTCAACCTATGTATGGCATACATGAT
>NW_023352188.1:0-381 GCF_001411555.2 Juglans regia
ATGTTAGAGATTGCAATGAAAAATATAACTTATAACTTTAGGACTTATAACTTAAGTAATAAGTTCTACTATTAAAAAGTTATTTACTATTTAATAATCATATGTTTAAAACACTTTCAAACATGTTATATTTGTTTAGACATAAATTAAAAAGGTGATTTATGAGATACAAATAATGATCATTTTATTTTTTAAAGATTATGACATTGTCCTTAAAAGTTTGAAAGTTGTAATTATCTGAAAGTTGTATATATATTTTGGCCCATTGACAGTCTTGTTAAAAATTTGAACCACATTCCAGATTATCTAGAAAAGCACATTTGTGGAAAAACATCAAAATAATACTTTTTTTAAACTTATTTTTTAGCTTTAATATGTAAC
>NW_023352189.1:0-250 GCF_001411555.2 Juglans regia
GCAGAATCTTTGAAACTGGGTTCATGGGCCACTCCCCTTCCTCTCTACAGTATACATCTTTTGTCCCTTTTTATTGTTATATTTTTAGAGAAATGACAGTGAGTATTTAAATATTGTATAATTATTTTTAAAAAATTAAATAAATATAAGATTCATATAAAAAATAATAATTTTAATTTTTTTATATGAACTTTTGGATGTTGTGCAAAATCATATTCAACGTAAGTTTGTGTTTTTTGGAAGGAGAAAG
>NW_023352190.1:0-9495 GCF_001411555.2 Juglans regia
CTAGAGCACCCAAGAAAGAAAGAAATTATCATGCTGCATATATATATATTAAATTGCATGTACGTCTTCCAATATTATAGTAGAATATGTTTGGAGTTGGAAATTGTTCACGGCATCATATATAAGAAGAAAGTTATAGATCTAATTCATCTCATAAAATTAATTTTATAATAGAAGATTAATCATTCCTTATAAATATGTCAAAGTCTTTGTCTAGAGGCAATATGAGATTATTCCTCAATACCCTCCCTCACGTGCAGGTCAGTATTTTTTTCTGGTCCTTATCACGTGATAAATAGTATAGATCCTCATTCGTCCTGTGACAAGCTCTGATATCATTAAGAAATTTATGGGCCTAACTCATCTCATAAAACTACAAGAGATGATTGTTCATTTCTTATAAACATGCCTAAGATCTTGTCCAGAGGTAATGTAAGATTATTCCTTAACACAATACATATATATATATATATATTAATTATAATTATAGTTATGGTCTGCCTAATTATAATTGGTTTGTGTGTGTGTGTAAAACTCCACAACATTCCGCACAGACAATGTTGACAATAGTATAGATTAGGATCCTCAGGAGTTTTTAGCGAAATTCTAAGATTTAGAATAAGATAAAAGATATCGATCGACTACGTCTTAGAATATTTATGTTGCCTCATGTACGCATCTCTTAATTAGTATTTAGCATTTAACATTCAGTAAATGTGATTCATTAATTTATGGTTGGGTGGCTCTACAACGACAGCTAGGAGCGACCTGGTAGGACCCTATGCTTTGTGCCCCATAGCCAAGCCACTAGCCATGCCAGCCAGGCCAGCGCCTAGACCATTCCTGGGCCATGTTAGCCACATGCCAGCAGCCTTGCCAGCAATATCAGCCATGCCCATGGCTAGCCTAGTCCACCCATGGGCTCATGCATGCCATGGGTCAACTTGGCCCATGTCAACTATGTTATTGCTTATTGTTTATTTTATTTTAATTATTTATTTTCTAGGGGACCTATTGGGGTTTCCAAGTTGTAATCTTTATAAATAGAACCATTAGTCTTTGCATTTACATCTTTTGGCAAATTCCCTGGAGGATGATTATTTTGTTTAGGAGATCAACAATCGGTGCTAGGCACTTGGACTTTTTGGGTGCAATTCGTGAATTCCAAAGAGAGGATCACACGTTGCAATTCGTGAATAGGTGTGATTCATTTATCTTATTCTTGCAACTTAGTGCAATTCGTGAATCCAAGTTGTGTTATCCTTGTTTTTATCAAGTTATCAATTCATGAGGTTTATTTCAACTATTGTGCAATCCGTGAATCAATAGTTGATTTGTTACCTTTTGTTCATTCAAGTTCTTAAGTATTTCACTTTGTTCTTGACTGTTCATCATTTTGTTCTTGGTGTTCATTCTTTAATTGCTTTTCCAATCCTTCCATACCCTTATTCTTGACCACTAAAGTGTTTGCCACTTCCCATAAATTATTCCCATCATCCAAGTCACCTCAGCCATATTTCCCACTTACCATACACGGCCGCAACCCTATCCATCCATCAATTTTGATTTTCCCACATACACCACTCGACCAACCCTAGTGTTGCCCTACTTTTCATAATTGAACCCTTACCATAATTGCCCTTTATCCATCACATACTTTGACCTAGCCGAATCCTTAGTTACCTTTCATCTTTCCATACAAACACTTACCATATTCGGCCACATCATAAATCCTTCCCTCCATAAAACCCTAGCCACCCACCTCAAGCCCTATAAGGTAACTCATTTATTCTAGGAGTCTTGACTTCCTCACATTCAAATTCAAATCCCATTTCAAATCCCTTAATTTAAGGAATTGACAATCACATTCAATCCCTTAAATCACTCTTCCTAAAATCTCTCTAGTCAACTATTGACTTGCCATACTAGTTCAAATTCGAATTCCCTTCTTCTCTCAAAGATTCTCTCCATCTTGCAAACCTTCCATATTCATTTCCAAATCTAGCCAACCTTCCAAAGACCAAGTCAACCCTAATCCTACCATACCCATTTCGGCAACCCTAGTTGCTTTACACCCAAAACCCTAATTTCTCACTCTTCCACCTCATTCCGATACCCTAGCATTATCCTAAACTCCAACCTAAGCCAACTCTTCCCAATCTCGAAATCAACCCTAGCCACCCCACAAAACCCCAGCTACACTTCACTATACCAACCCTAATTACCATCCAAGTAGCCCAAACACTAAGGGCACCCTTCTAGCCGTCCACATTGCCTCAAACACTCATAATCATCACTTAGATCATCCAAAACCCTAACCTCACCTCACCTCACTCATCCAACCCTAGCCCATCATCTTGGTGCCACACTCAAGGACAAGTCCCAAGCCGCCCACATTGATTTGGCTTCCCTAAACTTTTAGCATACTCAAGTTTATCGTCATCATCATCATTTCATCACCCAAATACCATCCCTTTGTGGAAGGCCAAGTAAGTTAGCAAGGTTATTCGGTCATCATCCTCACCAAGTCAAGCTCGTGGTCCTTAGTGTTAGAGACAAGACCGGGGTCCTTAACATTAATTGATGCTTTCATTGAGAGGGCTACATTGCTTGGCATTTTTGGGAAGTTCTCACGTCTCTAAAGAGTTAAACGACGTGTTAACCGAAACTTTTTGAATTGGTTGGGGGAGACCCTCGTGGATCCCATTGACTTTTTATTGTTGATTGTGATATATAAGAAGTTTGGGGGTTGAGGAGGAGAAATGAGTAGTTTGCTTATAGGGGTCGACCACACAAGTTGGTGGAAGACCCAAGGTTTGACCTTTTGTGCAAGAGGGGCTGACAACCTTTGAAGGTGGGGGACCCAAGGTTGGGCTTGTGAACCAAGAGCAAGCCCACCCACCAAATTACTAGCCATGAGTCGTGTGGTTCAAGAGGAGGAAGAAGGTGGTTCCAACGGGGAACGTATAGAGGCTATAGAAAGGCAAGGCTTAAGGCTTGACAACCTCATTAATGAGGTCAAGACTACCTTGGCTGAATTTACAATGTCCTTGAATGTTACCAACCGTGCGGTTGAGGAGAATAGAAGGGACATGAAGACTATAAAGAGGGAGACCAATGCAAGCCTTGAGAGGCTTGAGAGGAGAATGGTGGAAACTAATGGTCAAAGGCCCCCACATAGTCCAAATAGGCAAGGGCATGAGGCCTTTGTGGATGGGGCTAGACAAGTGTCATGGAGTCCGTATGTGAGCTACCACAAGATGAGTTTAGAAGGGGTGGTATGATTGAAAACAATCGAGTTGTTGTTGAGAGACGGATCCGCAATGTTGACCAACCCATTAGAACTCATAGTGTGAGAGAAGAGTATCAAGATGTAAGACTTGAAAGGCCACCAAGAGAAGAAGTTTTTTAGGGCGAGTTTGAGCATGAGCATGATTATGAGAGGCCTTATGGCTGTGGAGGCCACTATGAGAGAAGGATAGACCATCATTGGAAAGGGTATGATGTAGACCACTATGAGGATAGAAGAGGAAACCGGGCTTATAACCGGGGACCTAAGAGGCCAAAGGTGGACTTTCCCAAGTTTAATGGGGGAGATCCATATGAATGGCTTGACAAGGTTGACCACTACTTCTATGCGTATGAGGTGCCTAGGTAAGAAAGAGTGTCGACGGCGTGTTTTTACTTGGAGGGGAAAGCAAGTAAGTGGTGCAGGTGGATCTGAGATCAATATGAGAATGAGAGGAGAAGATTGGGTTGGACGGCCTTTGAAAAAGAGTTTCTCATGCAATTTGGGCCATCTCCTACCATCAATCACCATGGCCAACTTGTCAAGTTGAGGCAAGAAGGCAAGGTGCATGCATACATTGAGGAGTTTAGACAACTCCAAACTCTTGTGAGAGGTTGGTCTGAGGAGGCTCTTGTGGGCATGTTTGTGGATGGGTTAAAGCCTTGGATAGCCAAGGAAATTAAGTTGAAGCAACCCTCTAAGATTCAAGAAGCTATAAGGATGGCGGAGATCCTAGAAGAAAGCATTAATATGGAGAAACGTCAATCTAAGGAGAGGTTACTACACCCTTGCAAACCAATTTTCCTTAGAAAGACAAGGAGGAAATGTAGAGTGCTTCTAAATCTAAGCCATTTGAAGTGAAGAAACTTTTAAGGGAAGAGGTCCAAGATAGAATAAAAAAGGGCATTTGTTTTAAGTGTGAAGAAAAATGGGGCATAGGGCATAAATGTAGATCGGGACAAATGTACATGTTGGTGGATGAGAGAAGTGAGGAATAGGATGATGGTTATATTGTGGAATCCTCTAGCCAAGAGTATAACCAAGAGGAGACCAAAGTGAATAAAAATTATGAGGAGGCCGAGCTGTCCCTTAATACCTTGATGGGGACCCAAAAACATACCTCCATGAGGGTAATGGCATGGATAGGAACAATTGAAGTCCCTTTGTTGGTTGATAGTGGCTCCACACACAACTTCATCAACTCCACCCTTGTTGCCAAGGTTGGGTTGAATCCAATTGCTATAGAGCTATTTGAGGTAAAGATGGTTAGTGGGGACAAGATGAAATGTGAAGGGCTAGTGAAAGAAATAAAAATGAATGTGCAAGGAATGAGAGTAATGGCAGATTTACATGTACTTCTTTTGGTAGAGCTTGATGTTGTATTGGGCAATCCATGGCTCAAGGGCCTTGGAAGGGTAGTGCTTGACTATAACAATAGGAACATGGAATTCAAGCTAGGGTCCAAGAAGAATGTATAGGTAACTTTAGCATCCAAGGAGGCCAAGTCGAGTGAGATCTCAATGTTAGAAAAGTTGGGCAAAGGAGGGGGACGATGTTTTGCCATCGAGATGGCTAAGGAAGAGAATGAGGAGAGGGCATAGACATTTTCAAATTTAATTCTTGAGGGCAAGGATGTTCTTGAAGAGAGGGGGAATGGTAGAACCCCATACTTTGTGGCCCATGGCCAAGCCACTAGTCATGCCAGCCAGGCTAGTGCTCAGGCCAATCCTGGTCCATGTCAGCCACATGCCAATAGCCTTGCTAGCAATATCAGCCATGCCCATGGCCCATGCCATGGGTCAGCGTAGTCCACCCATGGGCTCATGCATGTCATGGGTCAACTTTGCCCATGCCAACTATGTTGTTGCTTATTGTTTATTTTATTTTAATTATTTATTTTTCAATGGACCTATTGGGGTTTTCCAAGTTGTAATTCTTATAAATAGGACCATTAGTCTTTGCATTTACATCTTTTGGCAAATTCCCTAGAGGCGAATTATTTTGTTTAGGAGATCAACAATTGGTGCTAGGCACTTGGATTTTTTGGGTGCAATTCGTGAATCCCAAAAAGAGGATCACACCTTACAATTCGTGAATAGGTGTGGTTCATTTATCTTGTTTTTGTAACTTGATGCAATTTGTGAATCCAATTTGTGTTATACTTGTTTTTATCAAGTTATCAATTCATGAGGTTTATTTTAACTATTGTGCAATCCGTGAATCCTTAGTTGATTTGTTACCTTTTGGTCATTCAAGTTCTTAAGTATTTCACTTTGTTCTTGACTGTTCATCATTTTGTTATTGGTGTTCATTCTTCAATTGCTTTTCCAATCCTTCCATACCCTTATTCTCGACCACTAAAGTGTCTGCCACTTTTCATAAATTGTTCTCATCATCCAAGTCACCTTAGCCATATTTCCCACTTACCATACACAACTGCAACCCTATCCATCCATCCATTTTGATCTTTCCACATACACCACTGGACCAACCCTAGTGTTGCCCTACTTTTCCATAAGTGAACCCTTACCATAATTGCCCTTCATTCATCACATACTTTGACCTAGCAGAATCCTTAATTACCTTCCATCTTTCCATACAAACACTTACCATATTCGGCCACATCATAAATCCTTCCCTCCATAAAACCCTAGCCGCCCACCTCAAGCCCTATAAGGTAACTCATTCCTTCTAGGAGTCTTGACTTCCTCACATTCAAATTCAAATCTCTTAATTTAAGGAATTGACAATCACATTCAATCCCTTAAATTACTCTTCCTAAAATCTCTCTAGTCAACTATTGACTTGCCATCCTAGTTCAAATTCGAATTCCCCTCTTCCCTCAAAGATTCCCTCCATCTTGCAAACCTTCCATATCCATTTCTAAATCATCCAAATCTAGCCAACCTTCCAAAGACTAAGTCAACCCTAATCCTACCCTACCCATTTCGGCAACCCTAGTTGCCTTACACCCAAAACCCTAATTTCCCACTCTTCCACCTCATTCCCAAACCCTAGCATCATCCTAAACTTCATCCCTAAGTCAACTCTTCCCAATCTCGAAATCAACCCTAGCTACACTTCACTATACCAACCCTAATTACCATCTAAGTGGCCCAAACACTAAGGGCACCCTTCTAGCCGTCCACATTGCCTCAAACACTCATAATCATCACTTAGATCATCCAAAACCCTAACCTCACCTCACTCATCCAACCCTAGCCCATCATCTTGGTGCCACAGTCAAGGACAAGTCCCAAGCCGTCCACATTGATTTGCCCTCCCTAAACACTTAGCCTACCCAAGTTCATCATCATCATCATCATTCTATCACCCAAACACCAACCCTTTGTGGAAGGACAAGCAAGTTGGCAAGGTTACTTGGTCATCATCCTCACCAAGGCATGCTCGTGGTCCTTAGTGTTAGAGACAAGACCAGGGTCCCTAACACGACCGCTGGGGGCGACTGCTTGTCCGTTTTATCTATATTTTCTTTTATTTTTTTTCAAATCTATTTTTTTAACACTCTTAAATATATTTTTAAAAAAAATTCACAATATTATTAAAAAATACTTTATTAATCATTAAATAAAAATAAATTCTCAATGGGAGCCCCCAGCAGAAGGATTAGCATTTTCCTTCCATTATAATTATTAAAAAAAAAATCGAAAATGACAACTTTTTATACTAACTGATGTGAAAGATTTTTCGCATTATCAGTGTATTGAGGCTGCCAATATATAAGTTTGTAAATAGATTTTGTCATTAATTTAGCAAAATGAGTGGCCTATATATAGAACTGAAACTTGCACCTTGAATCTCGATCCATAAAGATGTTAGAGTATTCCCAATGGGTTATGTAAAACCTATGTTTTTGTAAAATTTGAAGGAAATAACTCAATATAGCCCATCCAATGGATTTTGTATTTTATAACTAATATCTAGTTTGCTACAGTACCATATCTACATCTATGAAATACTATTCACACTTGTATAAATATTTAATTCATTTCTCTCTCTACTTTCTACTTTTTACTTTATTTGAAATGAATAAAATATATTATTAAAAATTATAATATTTAAATGATATAAAAAAAAAAATAAGCTGATATATGGTATATTGTAAAAATTAGTATGTAAAATTGAAAAGGTGGATTTTGGTAATATATTTTAAATGTAGGATGAAGATTCCATTGGGAGTGCTCTTAGTAACGATGTTTTCAAAAGAGTTTCTATAGTGACATTATTAGGCTCTTATGCAACAGTTGTTTTTTAATATCTTGCTTATGGAGGCCTAGAGCATCATAATTTTGATGGAAAATGATCAACTTATAACTCTAATAAATGAAGAGTAATTTTATAAAATCGAATTTTATTTTCAATGAACTTGCATACTCATGTTGGTTGATTGTGAAATAAATTGTAAGTGCATTATTACTCAAATTTGATAAGTCAAAATAGGTTTACCACTGCAAAAATCTGGCATTAGAGATTGCACGAGTACTCTAGAAGAGTGTGACCAAAACGGTTTTAACGCGAAACATTCGCCTTTACAACTTTGAATGCCCCGCCGCCTCTTATGTCCAAATGCTTTACAAAAGAACTGCCTTAACAAAGGCAGCCAACAAGAGATATTTTGGGGAATACAGTTACAACTTTTTTATTTTAGTTTACGCGGGGAATACTCCATAATTGATCAGTGTGTAGCAGGGTAGAAGAACTATGTCGGCCAAAAACCCTAGGTTATGGCAATTCGCATGGGAAGCACAATCTCACGTCCCATTCATCCGATGGTTCATCTCTTATTCCTATACTAAGCTCTCGATTCAGTGCCAGAACCTCGAGGTCCATCTCAATCTCTCATAATCTCTGGTTCTGGTGAGCTGGTTCAAAGACATTAAAGTCTCTCTTAGGGCTTAGACTCCTAAGGTTTCGATCGACCCTGAATCTCTTTGAGTTTCCAAGCCTTAGGTGATCTTATTGAGGTCAAGCTCTTTTTGCTTCTTCCAGTCGATCATCCAATTGTTTCGAGCTTCTATTCCGTGTCAAATTCATGCGAAGGCCAAGAAAATACGTCTTTCGATGCAACAAAACTGCTAGAATTAGGCTCTAGTGAGCTTTCTATTATGTATCTACTTAATGTATCGGATATTTGTGAAGCTAGAATATACTTTTTTGTCAAGAAACCTAGTGAATAAGAAACGATAACTATATTAATACATTATTTGTACATGTTTTTACATCAGTTGCGACTACAATAAATTTTCTCAGATATTCTTCTTTTTCTTTCATGCATTTCTCTTCTGCTGCAATCCTACATTTTCATTCTCCTTATGCAATTATATTGCAGTCTTGATTTTGACCCACGTGGCATATTCATCTTCTTGGAATTTAGTTTATGCTCAAGATTCTTCCAATCCATATTACATACATCACGAAGACAGACCTAGCTCTTCGTTCTTTGTTAGTTTCTCAAGTTTTCGATAGTGAGAACTATTACACTTGGAGTCGTCTCATAGTTATGGCCTTAAAAACCAAGAATAAAATTGGCTTAATTGACAGTACTTTGTCCAAGCCATCAAGTGCATCAAATCCGCTTTCTCAAGCATGGACCAAGTGTAACGCCATGGTTTTCTCATGGATTTTGAATTCCATTTCTAAGGAAATAGCAGCAAGTGCTATCTTCATGAGCAAAACGGAAGAAATGTGGATAGATTTGAAGGAGTGATACTCTCAAAGGATTGGCATGAGAATCTTCCAATTAAAGAAAGCAATTACATCTCTTTCACAGGATCAAGCGTTTGTTAGTACCTATTTCACTAGACTGAAAGGCTTGTCGCATGAACTATGCTACCATCGTCCAATTCCAACTTGACCTGTTCTAGTGGGTCTTTGAAGACAGTGCTTGAATATCAACAACAAGAGTACATTTTTCATTTCTTGATGGGACTAAAGAATCTTTTTCATGTATCAGGGGCCAGATACTACTTGATCTCTTGCCACCAATTAACAAGGTATTGTCTCTTATTCTTCAAGAAGAAAGACTGAGGGAAATTGCTATTGTTGGTTCTTTAAATTTAGACCTTGCATCTGCTGCTTTAGTCACAAAATCAATCCCTACATCTCAATCTCGATTGGGTAAACTGAACTTGATTCAACAATAAAGACTTGCTTTTAATCATTGTGGTTTTGTTGGACACATGAAA
>NW_023352191.1:0-3996 GCF_001411555.2 Juglans regia
GTTGGAAACCCTATCAAGCAGACTGAGGGGCCTTCCTGAGAATTACAAGTTAAGTTGTTTTCTAAGCGAGCTCAAGGACAAGATCAGGTTATACATTTGCATGTTTAATCCTCGTACTTTACCATTTGGATTCAGAGATGAGATGAGATGAGTTGAGATGATTTGTGAACAGAGTGGGGAGAGCCACATTAGAAACCAAAAATCCACTCATAGGCAAATTTCATCTACTACCATGGATGAGAAGAGGAGAAGAGGCCTAGGCTATCATTGTGAAGAAAAATGGAGTCCAACCCATGTGTGTAAAACTCCTAGGATCTATCTGTTACAAGGTCAGGAAGAGAGGGATGACACCTCGGGGGAGGGGAAGACAGTTACTAATTTAGTCAAGGATGGGACTCACTACCTCAAACACCGAATGTAGAGCTTGAAATTTTATTGAATGCACTCACTGGGACACCCAATTCTCAAACTATACGGGTGCTAGGAAGAATTGGAAGGGAGCAAGTTGTAATCTTAGTTGACTCGGGAAGCACGTATAATTTCCTTGATCTTTTGATTGCTAAGAAGGCAAGGCTGTTGGTGGATGAAACACAAAAGATTGGTGTGAAAATAGCAAGTGGGCAGGTAATTCTTTTCACACTCCTTGTTATATTTTAGCACTTAGGGGCTGTGATGTAGTGTTGGGTGTCAAATGGCTTGAGACTTTGGGGCCTATTATGTGGGATTTCGAGCAGCTCACCATGAAGTTTATGTATGGGGGGAGATGAATTGAATTAATGGGGCTGAATTTGAAAGAGCTCACTTTAGAGGGGAGTCATAAGTCTCTATTGAAGCCTAAAGGGAATGGGTTGTTTTTGCAACTGTTGGTGAGAAAAGAGGAGGTAAAATTCTGTCAATGAGGAGAAGAGATGCAGAAAATACTCACCAAGTTCTAGTGAGTTTTTGGAATCCCAAAAGGGTTACCCCCTTCACGTGCCCATGACCACAAAATTACTGTTGAGGAGGGTACTCAGCCCATTACGGCAAGACCATATCGTTATCCTCATTATTGAAAAGAGGAGATAGAGAAAATAGTTGCTGAATTGTTAGAATCAGGAGTGGTAAGGCCTAGTTTCAGCCCTTTTTCTCCATTGGTGTTGTTGGTGCGAAAGGCAGATGGGAGTTGACGGATGTGCATCGATTACAAGGCACTTAATTAGAAAATCGTGAATGACAAATTCTCCATTCCAATGATTGATGAATTACTGGATGAATTGCATGGATCAATAGTGTTCTCGAAATTGGATTTAAGATCCGAATACCATCAAATCAGGATGGTACATGAAGATGTGGAGAAAATAGCTTTTAGAACTCACGATAGACACTATGAGTTCCTCGTGATGCCCTTTGGGCTGACCAATGCGCCTTTCAAGGGTTGATGAACGACGTGTTTAGACCCTACCTACTTGAGAAGATTTGTAATAGTATTCTTCAATAATATACTAGTTTATAGTAAGGGTTGAAATGAGCACTTGGAACATTTGGATAAGGTATTGGAAGTGTTATAAAGACATCAGTTGTATGCTAAATTGTCCAAATGTCAATTTGGCATATCTGAAATTGATTATTTGGAGCATGTGATCAGTGAGAAGGGAGTGGCAACAAATTCTAAGAAGGTGACAACAATGTTAGATTGGCCTAAACCAATGAATGTGAAAGCCTTGAGAGGTTTTTTGGGATTGACATGCTATTACCATAAGTTTATGAGAGGTTATGGGGTCATAGCAGCCTTTCTTACAGATTTGCTAAAAAAAAATTCATTTGTGTGAACAGAGGAAGCCATGGAGGCTTTTATTAAGTTGAAGTTAGCTGTTGCCCAGCCTCCCATGCTCAAACTTCTAGATTTTTCCCAGCCATTCACCATTGAATGTAACGCTAGTGGGAGGGGAATGGGTGCTATGTTAATGCAAGTTGGGCAGGCACTGGCCTATATGAGTAAGGAACTCAAGGGAAATGCACTCATTCTTTCCACTTATGAGAAGGAGCTCCTAGCCTTAGTGATTGCAGTGAGAAAATAACGGTCTTATCTTCTAGGCCAATTTTTTATTGTGAAAACTGACCAACAAGCCTTAAAATGGTTGTTGGAACAAAGAGTGGGCATGGTGTCCCAACATAAATGGATCAGTAAATTAATGGGCTATGACTTTGTGATTCACTATAAAAGTGGGAAAGAAGACAAGGTGGCGGATGCGTTCTCTCGTAAGGAAGAGCAAGAGGGTGGTGTGGAAGGGTATTTGGCTCTAATCTCTTTTCCAACTCTGAAATGGGTGGATGAGCTTAAGGCCAGCTACGAAGATTCAGTGGAGTTACAGGAGCTGATTACTAAACTGCAGGTCCCTGGTAATGGGTTAAAGGGATACCAGTTACATCAAGGATTGATACTTAAAAGGGGGAGAATCATGTTGGTGGTTGAGTCCTCTTTTGTGATGAAAATAATGCAATATATTCATGATAACCTAGTGGGGGGACACTCGGGATATCTAAAAACATACAAATGACAAAGAGAGAATTCTATTGGAAGTGGATGAAAAAAGATATTAAAATGTTGGTGCGGGAGCATGACACATGTTAGGCTGCAAAATATGAGACCATACCCTTGACAGGGCTGTTACATCCCTTACATTTTCCCCAACAAGCCTAGACTGACATTTCAATGGATTTCATAGAAGGGTTACCTACTTCTTATGGTTTCAGTGTAATAATGGTGGTGCTTGACAGATTCACCAAGTATGGTTATTTTTTGCCCGTATCACACCCCTATACAACCTTGACAGTTGCTAAACTATTAATGGATCAAGTGTTCAAGTTGCATGGCCTACCTAGATCTATTGTTTCAGACAGGGACCCAATGTTTGTAAATTCATTTTAGAAGTATTTTTTTTTTAATTTTTATAACAAGGCACTAATCTTAACCACAATTCAACCTACCATCCCAGTCAGATAGTTAGACTGAAGCCTTGAACAAGTGTTTGTAAACGTATTTAAGGTGTTGCACAGGGGAGAAACCTTAGAAGTGGGTTCAGTGGCTGTCATTGGCCGAATGGTGGTACAACATTTGTACCACTCATACACCAAAATCACCCCTTTTGAGGCCCTATAGGACTACCCACCACCCAAACTAATATCCTATGTCCCTGGAACAGCAACCAACAACACACTGGATCTTACCCTAAGATCTAGAGAACAGATATAAAAAATGCTCAAGGAGAACCTAGAATTTGCTAGGAATCGTATGAAAATATAAGCTGACAAACACAGAACTGAGCGACATTTTGAAAAGGGGGACTAGATTTACCTTCATTTGCATCCTTATAGACAAAGATCTCTGGCCTCCCATTGCTGTATGAAGTTGTCTCCCCACCTCTATCGACCATTTCAGGTATTGAGAAAGGATGGAGAGGTGGCTTACCACCTAGATTTGTCGAGCCAGTCGCAGATTCATCCCATCATCCACTTGTCTTGTTTGAAGAAGGAATTAGGAGTTCAAACCCAGCCCTTGGCCAAGCTTCCACCAGTAGACGACCAATGGGAGGTCTGCCCAGAACCCAAGAGGATCTTGGAACGCCGTATGCGACGCCATGGCAACCGTGCAGTCATAGAGGTGCTGATTGAATGGGTGGGAGCGATGGAAGATGACACCAATTGGGAGAAGTTGTGGGAACTCAATTAGTGGTACCCCCACCTTGTGGGCAAGGTGCTGTGAAGAAGGGAGGAATTGTTAGGAACCCTAGGGTTCGAAGACATGAAGAGGATGAAGGGCTTGAAGGGATGAAGGGAATTGAAGTGAAGTGGGGGAGTTTGTGAAGTTAAGGGAGTCTTGAAACGTTGTCGTTGCAAGTTGAAGAGGAAGAATGCATGCTAGAAGCCAAAGTGGCGTCGGCTTAATCCTTGTTTTGAGATAAATGGAACACTGCATTTGGGGGTCCTGTCCTAAACGTGCGTTTTGAGTTAGTAAGT
>NW_023352192.1:0-768 GCF_001411555.2 Juglans regia
TAAGGAAAAGTCTTTCTTGTAAGCGAGTTTGTACATTAAACCGAGCACTAATTCTATTATGTAAGGATTTCGTTTAATGAAACGACGTGAATTAAAATGAAAATGATTTTTATAAGATAGGAGTCCTTTTTTTTTATAGCCGTTTCCATTCTGGGTCCTTGACTGGTTGGGTGGTTTCCTTATGTGAAACTGTAGCCGTTTCCGTTGGGCCTGATTCTTGGCTGACTTGGTTGAGTTATTGTCTATACCATAATCAATCCCCCGCAAACTACCAAGATAGAAGGCTAGGTAGGTACATTAAGAGCACGCTAAGTGGTACAAGCTGATAGCCCACTAGCATTGTCTCTTTTTTACCATATATAATCATCACCAATATAGTTTAAATATATATTCAGCTCAACTATCACCAACTGTCCAATTGATAAGATCTTAAACCGTCAGATTATTTATAATGAGAATGATTATTTATGATAAAAATATATTTATTTTAATAAAAAATAATTATTTTTAAATAAAATAATTGATCACAAATAAAAATATTGGTATTGATTTCATCAAATGCATCTCTAAAATTTAATAAAAAGTATATATTTTCTATTAATTTAAGACCTCCCTAATCATAATCTTCGATTGAATTAGCTATTAAATTAGTTAAAATAAAAATATAATATTATTTTTTAATAATCGTATTTTTAATTTATTTGTACAATTATACTAATTATATATTAATTAATAATTTAATTTGATTTTTTTAATTATTTTTTTTCT
>NW_023352193.1:0-858 GCF_001411555.2 Juglans regia
CTTTTTCCTTTTAAGAGTTTGAGTCAACTTATCTGCCTTATCTCTTGGCTTTATCTCTTCCCTTAGTGATAGGCTTCCAAAGAGTTTGATTCAATCAATTAGCCCCTAACAATCTACATATTGGCTATATACATATATTTATATATATATATATATATATATATAAATATATATATTACGGGTGAAAATCGACAAATGCGGTTCAATAATTGAAATATAATCGTTTAGTTTCATACATGTTTAAAATCGATTGATTAAGAGGAAGAAAAATGCCGTGCTCGATTTCGGCATGAATTCGGTCGATTTGTTGGTGTCCATGTGATGAGAAAGAGTATCGAGATAATAGATGTTGCTATGAGAGAAAGCCCCCCGTGTCAGTTCGAGTCTCGAACCAAAAAAGCTTAACTGAATTTAAAACAGAGATGTTCTTGTCAATATTAACATTTAATTAGTTATTCTCATCTTTATATTAAACACCATTCCGATCGCCACCCCTAGAAAATAGTCGAAATAATTACAAAATAATTTAATTGGGCACTTATTAGCAGCAGAAGCCAATATGAGCGGCGACTGAATCCAACCTTGGAATGGCCATACTTGGTGCCACCACGGTGTTGGATTATGTCATTCTCGTTGGTTTTGGTCAGTCTAGTGCCATCAGTATCATGGTGGCTAGCAAACACCTCATCACTGAAGTTGATGACTAGACTTGACATAGTTTTTTTAGTCTTAGTTTAATTATTTAAACAGTTTATACAATTTAAACATTTTGTAGGTGGGTTTATTGTAAGCTTTGATGGAGAGATGGAAAAACTGGTCATCCAGATACATTCCATGATCCACTGAGTAAATACATTA
>NW_023352194.1:0-573 GCF_001411555.2 Juglans regia
AATTAAAATCACGAGTAATGATATATGTAATCATAAAATATATAATTATGATGTGATCGTTTTTAAAAAAATAAAATTTATTATTTTTTATATAAATCTCATATTTATTTATTTTTTTTAAAATTGATTATACGGCACTCAAAACTTCAACTACTATTTCTTTAAAATGATATAAAGCAAGAAAAGATAGATACACTTAATATTATTTGAATTACAAGAAAAGTTGATAAATTATTTTATAAATTAAATATTTAAACCATGTGAATTAATCATGTATATCTTCCAAACTTTACATGCCTTCAACTATAACAACTATTGTTTATAAAATAAATGTGAAGTCTAAGTAAATATAAATTTAAAAAATTTAAATTTAAATTATATATAATTTATAGTACAATATTTTTGAACAAAAATAATAAGCACACATCACTTTTTATAACATATTACATAATTATATTTTAAAATAAAGGGTAATTTTGTAAAATATTTTATAAAAATAATATCATTTTATAAAAATTAATAATATTTAATTATTATATAAAGAGTAGATAGATAATTTAATATATATGCAAA
>NW_023352195.1:0-332 GCF_001411555.2 Juglans regia
TCATCTTAAACTAATCATTGATTAAATTTATTATTTTTTCAACTTTTTATATAAAGTTAAACATATTTTAATCCACTTCATATATGTAAACACATATTTCAATCTAATTCATATATTCATTCAAACATATCTCAATAGGACCTACAAAACATTACTATTTACAGATCAATTCAAATAATCTGATATCACCTTAGCGCCCAAATGCAGCCTAACAATTTAGTAAACTAAACTATTAATTTTTCCAATTTCCACTCACATTCCATATACACATTAACTCTTAGTTTATGGGTATAAAATGAATTTTCTTATTTTTTTTTAAATATACATAGAAG
>NW_023352196.1:0-615 GCF_001411555.2 Juglans regia
TGGACCTCATACCCAATCCTTCATAGTTCATAGACCCACTAAAAGCATCATATAGGGAATTAGCATAGAAAAATGAACTCCGCTGTGATTTTTTTATTTTTTAAGAAAATATTTTTTAATAATATTATAATTTTTTTAATTTTATAAAAAATATTTAATAAAAAAATATTAATCCTATAATTAACGATAACTCCCCGTAAAAGAGTTGGGAGCGATGACTGTAAAATCACTTATTAATTAGCATATTATAATGATATCATCTTAACAAAACTTCTTTTTTTTAATCGATAAACAAGTTTTTATTTATTAAAAAAGTACACAAGACCCTAAGTATACAAGGTTTATACAAGAGTAACGCCTAAGCGTATTATCTCAATAAAACTTAAAGGACCAATTCACTATTTTTTATTTCTTTTTTAATCTCCAAAGTCAAGGGTCAATTCACTTGATAACATATTAGCAGGAAATAGCGACGTACTGTATATGCTGGTAAAAGCTATATATAGAATTTGTTAGGGGTGTAAACTCAAACCAGAAAATCAGTTTAGACTGGACTGAACCGAACCGGTTTTACCGTTTCTGAACCGGTTCGATCCGGAACCAGTTTTTAAAATA
>NW_023352197.1:0-22483 GCF_001411555.2 Juglans regia
AAAACAAGGGCATAATGTTAAGACATGCAAGAAAGGGAAAATTTGAAAGGATAAGGAGAAGCAGATCGTGAGACAGGAATATAGAGTGGTGCAGAAGCCTATGGCAGATACTGGCCTGTCTGATTCCAAGGAAGAGGAGGGGAAGGTTGATGATGTGGTGGTTCTGAATGATTGTAACTCTTTGGATTAGATAAGGGTTGAGGAAGTGATCGCTGTGTCGGAAGGGGCAGAATTGAGTAATATGGAAGGTGAGGTTGTTTTCGATAAGTCCTTGGATACTCAACTGGCTGATTTAGAGAACTGGGATAGGGACTATGAGAAAGACATTCAGGTTGTTGATACAAAGGATGGTACTGTTAATGGAAGTAATTTGCCACCAGTTTCGACCATTGTAGGGAAGACATGTGAACTAAATGCAAATGTAGTGGAGAGTTCAGGTGGGGTTTTGATTTTTCCTGAGAGGGATCCTGGGGAGTCCAGTGGGGACCAAGAAACAAAGATGAGTCTGTTTACATTGCAATAGAAGAACAATTGGCTAGTTTGTCGGATAGTGATAAAACGGTTGAACCCTTTCACTTAGGTAAGGATGTTTTGTCTAATTCAAAAGTTCCGAATAAAATGAAGAAAATAGATGAAGACTTGATTTTGAAGGGGCGCAGTACTAAACGGGTTGTTACAGGGCCATCCAAGTTAAATTTATGATTAGTCCAATTTTGTATTGGAATGTTAGGGGGGTTGGTAAGTCTAGAGGCAGATTAAAGAAACTTGTTATGAAACATAAGCCAAAAGTATTTGCTATTGCTAAGCCATTTTCTACTGATGATTCTATGGAAGTTCTTAAACAGAGTCTCAATTATGATTTTTGTATTTCAAATGAGGTATCGGAAGGCAAGATTTGGATTTTGTGGATGCAAGAGGTAAGAGTTAGTGTTCAGACTGTGAGTAATCAACACATTACTCTCATTTTTTCTGATGGTTTGGTCGAGTGCAAGGTATCTTTTGTTTATGCAAAATGTAGTTATAAGTAGAGACGACTACTTTGGACAGATTTGGAGAAGGAAGGGATTTCTAACATCCCTTGGCTAATCACGGGGGATTTTAATATTATTGCTAATGATACTGAAAGAAGAGGTAGGAGGCTTCGATCTATGGTAGCTATGGAAGACTTTAATACCTGGATTCATACTTGTGGCTTGATAGAAATGAAGTTCCTGGGCAAGAGTTTTTCTTGGTGTAATGGACAACATGGATTTGCTCGTAGTTGGGCCTGGTTGGATCACTCGTTGATGGATAAGAATATTTTGAATTATTTCTCAGATTCATCCATGCGTTATTTACCTCGTTCTACATCTGATCATGCACCAATGGTTATATCTTTGTCTCACAATGTTACATTTTCTGGTCTGTCTCCTATCTGATTTCAACAAATGTGGGTGGATCATCTTGTTATTTTCATACTTTGCTTAAAAGGAGAAAGCAGTCTCAGGTTTTAGAGATGAAGCTTCAAAATGGAGTAGTTTTAAAGTCTCCTCAGGAGGTTCATGATGGTGTGGTTTTATATTTTTCGGAGTTCTTGGGGCATTCTACTTGGGTGGAGCTTCCGTAGTTGGGAGGGTTGATTGATAAGGTTATATCGGAGGAGAAAAATTTCCGTTTGTGTGCATTACCTACGGTAGAAGAAGTTAAACAAGCAGATTTTAGCATCCCTATTGAGAGTAATCTGGGATCGGATGGCTTTGGATCTGGGTTTTATCATACATGTTGAGAGATTGTTCAGTAGGAGGTGGTGGAAGCGGTAAGGGATTTTTTCCGTGGTGTTCCTCTTCGGAGGTTTTACACGACTTCTTTTGTGGTGCTTATTCCTAAGGTTCCTTAACCGACAGGTTTTGATAAATTTAGGCCCATAAGCCTATGTTCAGTTTTTTATAAAATTTGTACTAAGGTTTTAGTTAATTGGCTTGCTCATTTGCTACCCTCTATGATTTCTATTGAGCGTAGAGCTTTTATCTTGGGAAGGAGAATTTTTGATAATATCAATTTAACGCAGGAAATGGTTCATTTTATTAACGAAAAGGCCACGGGTGAGAATGTTATTTTTAAAATTGATATGGCTAAGGCCTATGATGGGTGGAATGGGATTTTCTATTGCATGTTTTGGCAATGGTTGGGTTCTCTGACTCAGTGTGTGGGTTGATCAGAAATTGTATTTCTTCTCCTTGGTATTCTATTATGATGTATGGGACATCACGTGGTTTTTTCCAGGGTGGTAGAGGGTTGAGGCAGGGGGATCGCCTTATCTTTTTATTATTATGGAAGAAGTCCTATTTTGGTTATTAAAGAAGTATTTCATGTGTGGAAAGATTGGCAATTTCTCTCATCCAAGAGGTACACCCCTTATTTTGCATCTTCTTTATGCTGATGATGTTGTCATCTTTACTAATGGAAGTAAAAAGTCTGTTACTGAATTGATGAAAGTGCTTGAGATTTATGAGCTTTGGATTGGTCAGAGTATAAACAAGGATAAAACGGTCGTTTATTTTGCCAAGCAATTTGCTCCTGGGTGGAAAAGAGAACTCCTCTGACTCACTGGGTTTGCAGAAGGTCGTTTCCCTTTTACATATCTTGGGGTTTCTATTGTGTCTGGTAAGTTGTCTCAAAGACGTTTAGATCCTCTCATTTCTCGGGTGAGTGATAAGATTGGGGGATGGAAAATGAAATGTTTATCTGCTGTGGGTAAACTAGTTTTACTGAAGCATGTTCTGGAAAGTTTGCCCATTCATCTCCTTTCTATTCTTAAGCTTCCCAAATCAGTTTTGAAAATTATTAATCGATTATTAAGTACATTTTTCTGGGGTGAGAAGGATGGGAAAGGAAAAAAGAAATCGTTTTCATGGAGAAAAATGTGCAAACCAATTGAGGAAGGTGGCATTGGCCTTCAGAATTTTAAAGATGTTGATAGGTCCCAACAAATATTACTGATGCGAACGAAAATTGTTTTCTCTTCAGGTGAGAAAAGTACCACAAGTTGAATGAATATTTTCTACTTGTCATTGATAAATTTTTGGGCTACTTAAATAAGCAAAGCCACGTACAAGAATGCCGCAAATGAAGGGAAACAACTGGAAATCAAACACATAAAACAGAGCATGCAAAACACGTAAAAAAACAGAGCATAATGAAAAGATAACATGCAACAGAAAAACACGTAAAACTCTCAACTGCACAAGACCCAGTCTGATCCAGCGATCTTCTCGCTCTCTACTTGCCCATGACTGCAACGGTCTTGACTCACGTCCACTTCAACCTAGATATTTGGGATTCAGTTTTAAGCCCCTCGCCGAACGACGTGGCCTAACAGATGTTTAAGCTTCCTTTCCTGTGAAATTTGCTTGAAAGCTTTTGACAGGTGATGATTTATGGAGTCGGTTCTTTCGTGCGAAATATATTGGTGATAATCATGTGTCCTTGATTGATTCAAGGAAGGGTACACAGTTTTGGCAGATGGTGATTAATTGTATTCCAACTGTTTTAGAGCATTCAAAACGGAAGGTTCAAGAAGGGAAGTTGTATTTTTGGTTTGATAATTAGCTGGTGGGGAGACCCCATGCTGATGAGCTCCATGTGATTGAGGAACCGAAGTTGAAGTTGTGTGAATTGAGGGTATCGAATCGCTGGGATGTTGATGAGTTAGAGAGGTTGGTGGGTATTGAGAGGGCAGATGAAATTTTCCATTATCAAGGATCCCATAAATTAGGTTAGGATATTTTAGTATGGACTAAAAACAATGATGGGCATTTTTCAACGAAGACTGTATGGGATTGTATTCGTGTACGTGCTCCGGAGGTGAGTTGGTCCTCTTAGGTTTTGCATGCATCCTTGCCAAAAAAGATCTCTATTCTTATGTGGAAAGCGTTGAACAAATGTGATTGCAGTGAGAGAGGGGGTTTTGAAGATTTGAATCATGTTCTTACGGTGGGTGATATTGCGTCAGTGGTTTGGCAAAGACTTTCTACTATTTTGGGAGTTCTGATAGGTCCCTTATTTTTGTAAGCGACAACACTCAAGTATATGTCCTCTTCGGGTGAGGAAGTACCACAATTATTTGCTGGAATAATTCTTCTGCCTTTCCATTGATAACTCATGGCTGCTTAAATAGCAGTCCATGTTCATATAACTGAAAACACAAACTGAAAAACAGAGTTGCCGAAAACAGAGGAACAACCTAGAGCCACTACTGGTAGCTGACGCCTAACAAATGAAATACTGAAACTAACTCCACGTACTAACGGAAATAGAAATGCAACAGAAAGATAATCATCAACAGAAATAGAAACTGACTTCAATGGCTACGACCCAGTCCATGCACGCATGCATGCCACTCCATGCACTACGTCCTTACTTCCGTTAGCCTTCGCACATCTAACCTCCTCCCATATACTTGGGATTTGGTTTTAGGCCCCTCCCTAAACGTCGTGGCCTATCAATACTCCCCTCCTCAAGTGGATCCTTGTCCTCAAGGTCCATATTCGGAAACTGCTCCATCAACGACTGCTTTGTCTCCCACGTGGCCTCTTCTGCTAGTAGGCGGTTCCACTAAACCAAGCTTTCTTCTTCAAATTTATTTCCTCGTTTGACCCAGCGAGTGTCCAAGATTTTTTTGGGTTCCAGAATAATAATACCCTCATCGGTTACTGGTGGTAGTTCCGTGGATGGTACCACCAGATCTCCCACGAATTTTTTCAGCAATGAAATGTGGAAGACTGGATGAATTCGAGCTCCTTCCGGTAGCTGAAGCTTGTAAGCAACCGCTCCTATTTTTTGCACGACTGGGTATGGCCTGTAAAAGTGACTAGCAAGTTTCTGGTGAGCACGTTTGAAAATCGATTGCTGACGGTAGGGATGCAACTTGAGAAACACCATATCACCGACTTCGAAAATCACCTCCCGTCTCTTTTGATCCGCTGGCTATTTCATGCGATTAATGGAAGTCTCCAAATTTGCTTTTAGTTGACGCAGCAGCTCATCTCTGGACACGAGACTTTGGTCTACCTCATGCACTGAAGAGTCACCACTATGGTAATTGGGAAACAGAGGAGGCAAACGACCGTATAAGGCTTGGAACAGAGTCATTCCAGTAGACGCATGATATGTCGTATTATACCATAGTTCAGCCCATGGAATGTAGGTGGTCCACTTGCACGGCCATTGATGAACGAAGCATCGCAAATATTGTTCGACACATCGATTCACCACTTCCGTCTGTCCGTCGGTTTGCGGATGATAGGCAGAGCTGAGTTTTAACTGAGTACCAGACATATGAAAAAATTCCTGCCAAAATCGACTAATAAAGATGGGATCTCGATCGCTAACGATCGATTTAGGGAGGCCATGCAATTTAATAACTCCTTCAACAAATTTTTCAGCCACACTCTTAGCAGTAAATGGATGAGTGAGAGTTAAGAAATGTGCAAATTTACTTAACCTATCAACGACTACTAAGATTGTATCCTTGCCGTGGGAAGTCGGCAAACCTTCAACGAAGTCGAGAGAAATATCATCCCAGACTTGACATGGAATGGGCAAAGGTTGCAGGAGCCCAGCAGGGGGAAGTGTCTCAGACTTCATTTTCTGACATACCTGACAGTGCTTGACATGCTCTTGGACAATCTAGTGCATTTTCAGCCAATAAAATTGTTGAGCTAGCCGTTTGCATGTGAGTAAGACGCCTGAGTGCCCTCCAATCTTAGTATTGTGCGCCTCATGCAACAACTTAGTGCGTAATGACTCGCAAGATGGAATGACTACCCTTCCCTTAAAGAACAAAAGTCCTTGATGTTGTGAATAGGATCCTTCGGTTTGAGCCTTGGCCGTCCGATCAATAGATTGAATATAGGGATCACCTTCATAAGCGTCTTTAATCTCATCCCACAAGGTTACAGCTGCTACGTGTAGATGATGAATGACTGGACTGTTTGGCTTGGGTGACAGAGCATCTGCAGCTGAGTTCTCACGACCTGGACGATAAATAATTTCATAGTCGTAGCCCATTAATTTGGCTACCCATTTTTGCTGCTCCAGAGTTGCCACAAGCTAATCCAGGAAATACTTCAAGCTGCGTTGATCAGTTTGGATAAAAAATTTCTTGCCCAGTAAATAAGGTCGCCATAGGCGAATGGCTTCTATAATGGCAAGCATTTCTTTGGCGTAGGTTGACCATGATTTTTTTGTAACTCCCAGTGCTCGACTCATAAAGGCGATGGGCTTGCCTTGTTGAGTTAAGATCGCGCCAATCCCCTCGCCTGATGCGTCGGTTTCAATGGTGAAAAAATCGTTGAAATTGGGCATAGCCAAAGTGGGGGTGGTGGTCATTGCTTGCTTAAGAGCCGAGAAGGCTGTTTCGGCTTCTTCATGCCATCCGAACTTCCCTTTCTTGAGTAGGTTGGTGAGGGGTCGAGCGATGATGCCATAATTTTGAACGAACTTTCTGTAGTATCTTGTCAAACCTAAAAAACCATGCAATTCAGAAATATTAGTAGGTTGAGGCCATGCGAGCATGGCTGCAATTTTTTTGTCATCAACCTTCACTTCTTGAGGCGTAATGATATGTCCCAGGTATTCCAATTCTTGCTGGCCAAAGGCACATTTGCTTATTTTGGCAAAAAATTTATGTTGCCCCAAAATCTCCAAAGTTTGTACCACATGCACCACATGCTTATCCCACGTCGAACTATATATGAGAATATCGTCAAAGAAAACCAAAATGAACTTTCGAAGGTAAGGTAGGTCCCTTATATTTGTAAGCGACAACACTCAAGTATATGTCCTCTTCGGGTGAGGAAGTACCACAATTATTTGCTGGAATAATTCTTTTGCCTTTCCATTGATAACTCACGGCTGCTTAAATAGCAGTCCATGTTCATAAAACTGAAAACACAAACTGAAAAACAGAGTTGCCGAAAACAGAGGAACAACCTAGAGCCACTACTAGTAGCTGACGCCTAACAAATGAAATACTGAAACTGACTCCACGTACTAACGGAAATAGAAATGCAACAGAAAGATAATCATCAACAGAAATAGAAACTGACTTCAATGGCTACGACCCAGTCCATGCACGCATGCATGCCACTCCATGCACTACGTCCTTACTTCCGTTAGCCTTCGCACGTCTAACCTCCTCCCATATACTTGGGATTTGGTTTTAGGCCCCTCCCTGAACGTCGTGGCCTATCAAGTTCCTTATGATCCTAACAGAGCATGGTTTGATATGGTTTTGTTGTTTTCTAGGCTAGCATCCCGCTCTTCGCAAGCTGGTAGTATACTGGGAATTCTTCCTTGTATTATTACTTGGAGGTTGTGGCATCGTAGATGTAAAGGGAGGATGGAAGGAAAATTGTTTTCCGCTGATCAGGTGTGCTGGTCCGTTCCGATGTCACTGGGCAAACTGTAGCAGACTGCATCAACATATAAAAGACTTTCGTTTGCTAATGAAGTTAGACTCAAAGATTTAAATCTACCTGTTTTTTCAGTTAAAAAGCAACAAGCTCGTGTAGTTACATGGTCGAAATTGCTGGCTGGACGTTTCGAGTTGAATATTGACAGAAGCAGTGTTGGAAATCCTGGTAGTTTGGGTGTAGGAGGTGTGATTCGGGTATTTTAGAGGTTTGGTTCATACTGATAAATTGGCATTTCCTTATTTGCGTCTTTGTTAATGTAAGTTTTTTGGGTGTTGGTTATTTTTTATGTTTATTGTTTGTGGTTGATGGGTAATAAGTTTATTTCTTTAGAATATTTTGTAACCACGATATTTTTCTGCCAAAAGTGAGGGCTTATCAATAAAGACTGGAGGTACCATCCTCTTTCCAAAAAACAAATGTGTTAATGGTGAGCTTGAAATGAAGCTATTGATGACTATAATTTTGGTTTGAGTCTCTAAAATGAGTTTGGTATGTGTACATGTGATTTTGGTTAATATCTAAGATGGTAGAAATTAATGAAGGCTAAATGTGGGTATATATTTCGATTGACTTATGTATGATTGGTATAGGTCGTTAGAGCTTTGATGTTGTTTGAAGATTGGATTTTTATTGGGTTGCATGAGGAGTCGAGATCTATTTAAGCATGAAATGGAGTACATCACTCGGTTAAATGATTTTTTATGAGATCCACAATATTAGAACCTATAATACAACATAGAATTGGTACATGTTTCAGTTTGGTGATTGATTGTGTAGATGGTTTATTGCAATGCACATTTCGAATTTTATATGGTTATTTGGACTCAATAATTTCAAGGACAGATTTTTGGACATGTTTATGTTTATAAATTTAGGTTACGTTGTTGGTTTATGCATTGAATGCACAACAAAAATAAAGAATGCTCGAGTATATGGTCTTGATATTTGGTGTTTACAATTTGTGTGGGTTATTCTCGTTTTACAAAGCTGGACATATAGTGTATGAATCAAGAGTGTGAACATGTTTGAGTTTCACAAGTGCGGCATGAGGCTTTAATCACAATTAGTGTATGATAATACTCAAATTCTTGGATTTAGCTTTTTATTTTGAGTTTGTTATATGAAAATGTTATTTAGGAGGATATAAATCAAGTTTTCATGGAATATATATGTAGTTTATGGATTTTGGTAAATTTTAGGGCCGAAATTAAACTATTGTTAGTTGAGGGATCAAATTATGGTGGATTAACTTTAAAGCCTAGGTCTCCATAATGCTTATCCATGCTATGGTACTCCCGAAACATAACACAATTGTGATACGGGTTCTCAAAATTGGAGTCAGAATCAACACATTCTGTACATTATGATCGCGGTGAGGGACTTCTTCATTTTAGAACCAACCCATGTCGACTACAATATCCACTCTCAGCCATGAAAACTGATGATTAATCACCCCATAAAATGCTAAAGCTCTGATGCCAACTGACGCTGGGCAAAATGAGAATTATTCATAGACTAGTTAATCCACAAAAATTAGGGATTAAGATTGAGAAATGATGCAAAATAGAGAGAAAAATTCCCAATTAATGCATAAAAGGAAAATACATAATAAAATAAGTATCTTGTAAAATATCTGGCCCAAACCAGAGTAAGAGTCATTTCCAAAAGTGACAGTAAAACATTACCATAAAAGGAAAAAAATAACTTAAATTGAAGATTCAAAGGGGAAAACGACTTATTAATGGTCAAAATGGAAACCACCAAGCGTAGTTGGTAACCACGATGTGCACACCGAAAGGAACTTTCCATATTGGGGTCATATGTGCGATTTTGATACTCGTAATTAAAGTTATGGCCAAATACCAACGCGTGCCCAATATTGCCCCAATCTGAGGAATCTTCATATTTTCCTGCCATATTTGCACTAATCTGTTTTCTGGAGGTAGTCCAATGCTATCAATGAAGAGTCTACCAACTCAACATCGTCATACCCGGATCCCCCTGCATTAGTTAGTAATTTGTTACATAAAGCATTTTGCATGAAGGAGAAAATATTTTGCCACCATTACTATCACAATTACTTGGATCATAAAGATTCTGGGTTGATGTAGAAGAAGTTTCGGTCAATGTTGCATTTGATGAACGAATACGACTCTCAACTCCAATTGAACCCATCGATTCTTGTTGGCCTTGAACGAGCTGCTCTCTTAAAGCTCTAAACTTGTATTCATCTCCATATAAGCTTGGATCCATAATAACGTCATCAACAGTTGTTTGGCCTTCGAGCATGCTTACTACTGCAGACATTGTGGGTCTAAGAGCTGGAGATGGATTTGTACATAGTAAAGCTACTTTGATCATTCTAATTGCTTCCTCCATTTTAAACTCAGAGCCTAACTTTGGATCCACCAGCTCTACTAGATTACCCTTTTGTTGTAGAACAAGAGCCTGAAATATGCACACAACACAACATATTGTTTCAATCTTGTTTAGTTTGTGTTCAACCAATAGATCATCATCAAGATGACCAGTTTTGGTACATGGAATGACTACTGATCAATCTTACCCAATCAAGAAGACATACATAACTTTCATTTGGTTGAAATTTCATGTTGCTCTTCCCAACAACAATTTCCAATGCGACAACCCCAAAACTGTAGACATCTGCTTTATATGTTAAAATACCCCATAATGCATATTCTGGTGCCATGTATCCTCTGCGTGACAAAGATTGTTTTATTATGATTAATATTTCAGGGTATATATGAATTAGGTCTAATCTACCATATTGAACAAAACCCAACATCTACAGAAATGTAGTTAAGAAATCATATTGTTTCTTTTCTATTTAGCACGCAATTATGCAAACGATAAGGCAACGACAATAGAGTGAAATATTCTTTATATGAAAGATACAAAACTTTGTTGTTGGTGGAATGGTGATAACTATTGGAGATCTATTGGAACTATTATAAAGAGTAAAAACTTTTCATTCTCAAGCAATGTGGGATCTCAAACACCACCTACACTATCACTTATCATTCAATATGGGGTATTACAATCTCTCCCACTTACATTTCCAACGTCCTTGTCGAGGTTTTCCGTTGTAGGTAGCATAACTCAAGTCATTTCTGGTTGAGAAAAGCTCGGATACTGTAACGCACCAACAGAAGGCCTAAGCCACATAGCCTATACTCTAAAAGGACTAGTCAATAATATAATTAGAGTTCCATTGAAATATTATACAGAGAAATAATTTCTCCTTCTCGAGTAATGTGTAATCTCATACACCACCTACCCTTATTACTAATCATTCAATATGGGGTATTACATTGTTAAATCTCTAGAATTTCTGGTCACCGTCAGCTCCACTAGAGAAGATTATTGGAATATTTTTAACTGGTAACGACCACAACATAGGAAATCAGATGGTGTACTCTCTCTCTCTCTCTTCTCTCTCTATAGTACTCTTCAAGCATAAAAGAAACTTAGAAGATTGTTAATTTGAATATGTTTTATGACAAGACTACTCACAATTTATCATGAATACCGATTGACAATTCCTATAGCTATCAATTTCTCTGTAGGCAAACTTGTGCTGCAAATATAGGCAACTAATACATTAAACTTACCAAATACAGAGTCCTAGAGTTTCTATAGCACTTCCATATATAATAGGAACATCTCTAATATGCAGAACCTTTAAATGCTTGGAGATCAACATTTGTTCCTAATTAACTCCTAGTTAATCACTTGGGAGGAAAAATAGGAAAGAAAAATAGAATAAAAATATACTCCAAATTGAAGGATAGAATAAAAGATAAAGCATACATGGTTCCAGCAACTCGGGTGCTGATATGGGTTTTTTCCTCTTCATCGAGCTTTGCCAAACCAAAGTCAGAAATCTTTGGGTTAAGCTTCGAATCCAATAGCACGTTTGTAGTTTTAATGTCTCTGTGAACAATTCTCAGTGTTGATTCCTCATGCAAGAAAGCCAAGCCTCTTGCAATGCCGACGCATATTTTTTGCCGTGTAGGCCAGTCCAATTTTAATTGGTATCTCTCTGGACCTGCATTTTTTGTAGAAAGTCGAATGGGGGAGTTCATGTCAACTTGATTCTTAAGATAAAACCATCCGCATTGTTAGGTTGCTATCCTTATTCGACATAAAATATTATATAAAAACATTAAGCATACCAAACAAAGGACGAGCCAGGCTATTATTTTCCATGTATTCATATACCAAGAAGAGTTGATTTCCTTCAGCACAACCTCCATACAATCTAACAACATTCGGGTGCTGTAAAGTAGATATCATGCCTATTTCATTCACAAACTCACGATTTCCTTGACTTGATTTTGAAGAAAGTTTCTTAACTGCAATTATAGTACCATCTAATAGTATACCCTGCATTTCAAAAGAAAAAAAAATATGCATATTTAGGTATGTATGTGATTATGTACTAAGAGATGTCTTTAGCTCTGTATCATGGAAATATAAGAGAATTTTTATAAAAAATCTAAATGCATGAAGAATTACGTTTTCGAATACCTTGTATACAGATCCAAAACCACCTTCCCCAATCATGTTTGAAGCATCAAAGTTGTTGGTGGCAGCTTTGATTTGCCTATAAGTGAAAAAACCTGTTTGCAAATCTAATCCTCTCAAATCTGCGAAAGGAATGAAAAAGGTGAGACTAGTGATAATATTGTATCTTATAAATGAGTGGAATGATATTTCATTTCTATATATTTTGTGCCTCTTGACTAGTTAGATGACATAAGAGAGAATGAGACCAAACACATGCAGTGCAAAGTCACTATATTTATTACATCTGCTCAACAATCACAAGTGTACACAAATTCAGAATCCAAGATGCAAAAGGAATTGAGATTCTTTGAATTCTCAGCTCGAATTCGAATAGGTATAGAAAATTAGAAACAACGTGTGAGTTCAAGATTCATTATTGCCCAACTGCATGGGTTAATTTCCTAGGTTAGCTTAAAGGTTGCAGGGTCTATCTTGAGTATAAATCTCTCTCCCCGAGTTAGACCATGATGGTTGCATTTCCTCGTGTGCTTTTTGGTTCTTGTTACCTTTAAAGCTAAGATCATTTTACATAAAAGAATAGTATCACAAAAAGTAATTCTCTTGTGAATTTGAGATATTTCAAATTTTAAATTTGCAATTTCTTCCCTCTCACTCTATTACTTTCTTTGTACATATTTGATTTGTAATGTCCCGGATTGGTTAAGTCCATATTCCCACATTAGATGGGTATGAACTGTCACAGAGATCAGGTGTATGAGTGCAAGGTTTTAGCTTAGTTCTTAATACGTGGAACTAAACTTTACAATGAATCCAAGAAATTTCAATTATAATCTTGATCAATGCTTTTGGAGTATAAGCATAGATATGACTAGTGCTTTCATTTTGTCATTAAAATTTTTATCTAGACCAACGTAGTAATAATGCCATGTGGTGGTGCGGCACTGCAATGGGATGATTGTGATGAGTAGGGTTGCTTCTCGTCCTATATAGGCTGGTAGCTGCCCTTTTGACACCCTGTCCCCGGCTAGGCGGCAGGCCATTTAGCCCCCCACCATTCATCCCTATCACTTCATCTGTCCTCGTTGCTCGAGCAGACTGATTTTTCACCAGCCCGTCCACATATTGGCCCAAAATCAATATCAAAACCACAAAAGTTCCAAAAGTCTCCAAATCGCAAACAAGAAAATCAACACCCAGAAACTCAGGGTCTCTGTTTGCTTGAAACAAAGACCCTTCTTTGTTCTTCTACTTGAGATTAGCTCGGTTCTAATCAAATCAAGTAAAAAAAAATGATAATCTATATAAACCAATAGAACTCATAGATAAACTTCAAAAAATATAGATCAACCCCTTTACATGCCGAACCAGCAGAAGAAAGAAGATTAGAGCTTTGTTAAATAGAGACCGAGATGTAAGAAATGAGAAGAAGAAAGGGGGAGAAAACTTAGAAGAAAGAAGCATACTCGGTTTATGTAAAAGAAAAAGTAAGAAGCAAATTAAGAAGAAAGAAAAGAAAGAAGAAGAGACCAGAACAAAGAAAGAAAGTTGTGCCAGTTGGTTGAAAGAAAACGAAGAAGAAGAGAAAAAGAAGGAAGAAAAAAGGAGAGGAGAATTGTGGGGGCAAGGTGTCTACTCCAATTCATGAGAAGTATTATTCGTTATATTTAATTATATAGCTACTTTGCAAGGTGTCTACTACGAACAGATGAGTAATCTTCATCTGGGCAAAAAACTAGGAATTGCAAGAATGCATGAGCCCTTGCAAAATCTCTGTACAAGTACATCTCAACTCAATTCATGCAATTTAATTTGCAATAGTTGAAGAAGAAGAAAAATAATAAGAAATCTATCTGTGTAATATAAATTAAAACATGCAAGTATTGATTACCTTTTTCCCTTGAAATCCTGTTTCCTATGCAGCCTTTCCACCAAAGAATGCCTAGAATGAGTAATAGCACCGATACTAAAGCTCCAGCCACAATGAATATAGTGGTAATTTTGCCATTATCAGGGGGATTATCTGCAGAATTGAACAAATGGGCCAGCTCCAGTACTGATCTATCAAATGTGAATTTATTTATTCTTTAGTTTTGTCATCAATCTAATAAGAATTTATTATATATCTCCTCGGAAATTATTACCATTTTCTATAGAGATAGCCGATATGAGAGGACCATATGTTCCTCTTGTTGGGGCATTTGTTGTCCCTTTGCCAGCCCAATGAAAGCGGATATGTAAGACTTTGTTACTCACAACTGCGTTAACTTTCTTAACTAAAGGTTTGTCAACCCCTCCTGCAGTATCTTCAATATCAAAATCCTTCAACTCCAGTTTTCCCTGTAACAATTATTTCAACTCGATAAATCTGGGTTATATGTATGTGTGTGTGTGCATTGATTTAAATTTCTTGCCTGGATATAAACATCAAAAATCCGTCTTCCAAGACTGCAAAATGATTTGTTTCCTCTTATTATTATCTCTGCAAAGTGTAGCGTGACGGTATATTTTCCATTTGCCAAGCAACGCGCATAATACGTGAGAGAAAGAGGAGAGAGTCGTGCACTTGTGTACAAGTCAGGGCTGTTCATTCCGAGTATTGACGCATTATTTGCTATGTATGCAATCGAGCTGGCATTAACATCCCAGAAATTTCCAGTGGAACTGAATCCCCAATTCTCTCCGGCCCTGTAAAATCTTGCCGCACCTGATGCATCTAGATCTGCTTCGTATTTAATGTTTCCAATACTGACTTCGTTTCCACCGCAATTTATATGCACTGAATTCCAGTCTACACACAAACAACATCCTTTTAATTTAGGAATTAAGGATATATAGGACCAAACATCATAGATTCACCGTTGGATACAAGGTCTTAGAGGGTGTATAAGCTGCATGCAATTCCCTTTTATGACAAAAAGTAAAGAAGTAAAGCCTAATCCCACTAATTATTTTGTGGTCTCACTTTAAAATGATTTACATCAAACTTGCACAGGACAGACTGGAAATCAAAAAATGATTAGTGCAAGTTCATGCAAATCTTAATTGTACAAGTCTTTTAATAAAAAGAGGAATTAGATTCTACTCTTTTTTTGTGGGACTCGCCAACTTTTTATAAAGGTGCTCATATCCACTACTAGGCTTGCATACCTTTATACCTGGCATTACTCTAAAGAGGAAAGCTTGGCGATTGGATTATTAAAATCTGATTGTAAGGTATATATAGTTACCTTTTGAACAAGGAAGGTTCTTCGGGCACTCGCCAACTGATCTATATTTGGGTTAAACAGTACAAGAAAGGGGCGTGCATGATGAGCTCATGAAAAAGTATAATGGAAACGGGAAAAAGTTGGCAAAATCAAAGGAAATCAAGATGGTTATTATTGTAATTAAGTTCACAAGTTTAGAAACTTACGAGTCCTGTCCAGAGAAGCTTTCAAATAAATTTCTGATGAAACAAGAAATTAAATAGTCAGCTTAATTAGAAAACCAAGAAATCTTTAAAAATAAGTACAGAGTATGCAGTACTAGTCAGGTAGGCTGAAATTTAGATTAAAAATGGCGAAGTTTTTCTCACAGTGTGTCTCGACAAGATGGTGGCATAGAACTCTCTAAGAAGTTATTGTAAGAAAGATCTAGATCACTGCAAATGGATGTACGTAGTCATTAATGTTAATAACTCTTCATACATTCAAAAATTAAGGAAGAAAGGAAAAAAATTAATAAGGTTACAGAAATTTGAAGTAGAATTTAAGATGAATTTATGTACTCGTGATAATCTCTTCGTTTGATCCAGTCCGGAACATTCCCGTTGAGCAAGTTGCTTGTCAGAAACCTGTTCAAATTGCAAGATCATAATCTTACGTACTCTGGTTAATTAAAGACAACCAATCGATCAGCATCGAAACCTTAACAAAATTAATTTTCAGGCCAAGTTACGTACCAATAATTCAATTTACCTTTGAAAATTTCATTATGATCATGAATTCAGGCTCGGACCAACAAATTAAAATTATCGAGATTTATAATCATTAACAGTGGAAGATAATTCAGAGGGAAAATACTTTTTGAAATAAGCACAAAATGGGATACACAAACAGGGTGGAATACTTATAATATGGGTACAACAACCAAAATAATTCCCTAATATGTATATTCCTACATACGTACGGTTTCTACACAACTACAGGAATTAAAGGCCTCTATGCCTCATGCTCCCATGAATTAATATACATGATTTTATATTTCTTTCAACTGCATGCATCCTAGAACAGATAGATGGAAGCTAGGCTATAGTTATAGATAGATAAGAATCTGTTTGGTTATAGTGAAATCTCAGCTTGCATCTTCTCTGACAAGGCATGGAACGAAAAAGCCAAATCATGTCACCTATCTTTGTCCCTTTGTATGTTTAATTTGACCTAGTAGTACTTGTTCATTATTTATTAAAACTTCTCCGAAATATAGCTAGATTTTGAATCAACACATACAGGTGCTGCAACTTTGCTCTATCATCAAACTCTGGAACATTTCCTTCCAATCTATTGAAGCTCAGATCTCTGCAGGGATATAATGATAAAGTTGTCAGTGTACAAAAGAACAGTAAAATTGCGTAGAGATTAATGTGGTTTAAAGATAGAATCACGAAGACAATATATATACAGGAAAATGTTTTTCTCTCGATCAGAACATGTTCTATAAGTAAGCTAATGGACATTTCTTTCCAATGAAAACATTATAATTTATTGCTGAGACGACAGCTTAACAAAAACTACACGTTGTTCATAGAAATTGACAACTGCAGATAGGAGCCTAGCAAAAAACAAATACAACCCTAAATAACTGCTTTCTAAAAGGAACAGAATATTAAAAAAATAGGATAAATATTAATGATCCGGAAGAAAGAAATAAGGACACTATCCTGGTAGGGAGAGAATATAACTTAAAGTACAGCTAAAGAATGAGGGAAGGAAAAGAGATCGAGAAGTTCCTGGAATTAATACAAAGTAAAGCCTCAAATTCGTCTACTGTCGTGCTGCTATTTTCAGAAGTACATGACCTCATTATAACGTGAGATCTCAAATCCAGTAAAGAATGAGAAAAATCTTTATTCAAGAGTATGGAACATCCTTAATAAGAAGGAAATTTTTAAAAAAAAATGTAGAACCATAAAAAATCTAATTAGTACGAACATATATTAGTACTTATGCTACCCAAAACAGAAAAAAAAAAAAAAAAAAAACAACGTTCTCAATGAAGATAATTAATTAGCAGTGTCTCCTAGTATCTGGAGTTTCGAGTTATGTGTTGGATTGTTGGCTGTCAATCCAGCAGAACGAAATTGGTACTCGTGAAAAAAAAATTGATATTAGGGAAGACAAATTCAGAATTTGATAGAACTCAACCTCGCACCACGCAATTACAGACAGCGGTTGTAGACACACCCCAAAACTAATCTATGAAATTATAATGATTGAACCGTATTGAGTTTTTCTGTCAACCCAAAACTAACTGGTGGAAGGGTAGAGACACTAAAGTCTTTTATGACATTGATCATTGCATGTTGCTGGCTTGTTTTTAGGGCGATTGCAGAGAGTGGTATAATGCACACAAGCCACTTTCGTTTTTCTTTCATTAGAAATAGAAATGAGACAAACAAAAAGGTACAGAAGAACTACAAAGTTTGGAGATGTGGCATTTCTTTTGATATGTATCCCGGAATTTGTCCTGAGAGATTGCAGCTCCTTAACATCCTGCAACGTTGAAGAACATCCTCTAAGCAAAAATGATATGACTTTGTATTGCTGCAGTTCTTAAAATTTTGTGGTAGAAGATGACTTACAATCTATTCATGTTTGTCATGCTAGTTAAGTTCGGAAATATTGAACCCTCACCAATTAAGTCACTAATTCTTCTGCACAAAATTGCATCATCCACGACTGTTATTGTCTTAAGCAATAAATCTTATTAATTTGAGTACAAAAGGAAGAAATCATATAGATTTTACAACTAAAGAACCCTTAGACAATAGAACTTACAGCTCAGTTAAATTACTCAGGACAGAAATGCTTTGAGGAATGGGCCCTGTGAGACCGCTAGCTTGAATCTCTCTATTAAGAGCATAATTCTCTTATGTTAGATTTCATTAGAATATTCTACTAGAAGACATTTAAATGATATATTTAGAAAAAGAAAATACATACAATTTCTGAAGCTTTTTCCAACTATTGAAAAAATCAGGTATTCTTCCAGTGAAGTTGTTGCTGCTAATCCTACTGCATTTGGTCAAGGCAGAAACAAGATTGGGTAACATCCAAACATGTGTTTTCCAAAGAAAACATGTAAAATTAGTATCAGAATACAAATGGCTTACAACCACTCACAGTTCAGTTAAGTTTGTGAGATAAGTGAGATCGACTGGCAACTCTCCAGTGAGGAAGTTAGCGTTGAGGATACTGCAGCCACCAAATGGGAAATTCAGACTATTGAAGATAATGCCACAGATCAGAAAGACTCAACGGCTACACTCTATGGAAACTCAGACTCAAATAACCCCAACGGCTACAAGTTCCTCTATGGAAACTAAGACCCATTTCACCCTAACGGCTCCAGCTCCCCCCTATGGAAACCGAGACCCACATCCACAACATAATTGCTGCTAATCCCTCTATGGAAACCGAGACTAAAGCCAACCAGATTCACGTCAATAACACAAAAGCTACACATGCTTTATATGGAAAAATTCAACACAAATCTTTTGTAAAAGGCTAGTTAATTAGTTTCCTTTTATTTTCTTTCACTTCATTGTACATACGATATATATATATTGGAAGGCTCTAATGCATGGACTCACGGTTTGTGGGACTTTTTTACAAACAGCTTGAATTCATTTGTCTTTACAGACCAGTCCAAATTAGTGTTATTTGAATACATAAATCATCGAACAAGAGGATAGGTGAAAATACTGACAGTTTCTCCAAGTTCACCAACTTCCCAATCTCAGGGGGAACTGTTCCAGAAAACCAATTGTTCTCTATGCTCCTGTAAATACAAATAATAGTCTTCGTCAAATTGAAAACCGGGGAAACAAAAATCAATCTATTGTGCCGTTTTTCCAAATAAAAGAGCATACAAATGTCTAAGAGTGGTAATTTTTCCCAGGTAGCTTGGAATTCTTCCCGATAACTTGTTTACAGAAGTGGACCTGTAGCCAATTATTTTAATTCAACTAGAATGAGCATTAATTGAAAAGTTATGAGTGATTAATGTAATATAATGTGTTATATTAAAGGATCCCAATAAAATACTTACAGAATGTTCAACTTTAGAGAAGTCCATTCGGATGGAATTGTACCAGTAAGATAGTTTTGAGTCAAATCACTGAAACCAAGAGGAAAGCGTGCAATTAGATTTGAACTATAAATATTTTTATTCTTTCAGATATTAATTAATTAATTAGTTGGTTACTTTACTTACATCGTCGTTATGTGAGGCAGCTTCACAAGGGATGTTGGAAGCACACCAGAAAGATCATGCCCTTTAAGATGTCTGTATGACAAGGATATATAGTTAAAAGCAAAGGATTAATAACAAGAGGTCAGATCCATGGTGCAATTTCCGACTTCGAAATTCATTTAGCTTAGAAAAAATTCAGACAGCACAGATCCCGAATAGATGTAATATGGACCTGCGACATCATTATCCATTAATTTGTTTCGAAGAACATTAGCAATTTTGTGAGTCCAAAAGACTATGTTTAGAGACGTTTTAAGTATAATTATATATGCAATTTTACTAATTTTGTATTAAGAAAAATTAATTTATCCAAAAAAAAATTCACCAACAAGATACAAGGGAGAGTCTCTTTTTTCTTAGAGAGAGAGTCTCTGTCTTCTCTTTAGAAAACCTATGCTCTCTGTGAGAGCCATTGCTAGGGAGGAGGGTGGAGTTGCGTCTCTCAGCCTCCTCTCCTTCTCCTTTCAATTTCCGCAGTGTATATATATTTTTAAGGTAGTGTTTTTTCCCTCCTCCCTCCACTGGTTCGGTTTTGATCAAATCTGCCGCTCTCTGGCCGCCATCCGACTACACACACCCCACCACCCCCATCTTACAACCACCGATCTTCTGGGATGGAGCGATGTCGCGCCAAAAAGCACTGCGCTTGGCCCTCACGAGAAGCTTGTTTCCGCCCTTGTTCTTCACGCGACTTCGCTCAACAACACTTCCGACGGCTACACGTGCCGCTCCAACAGCTTTGTCTCGCCGAGATCTTCCAGATCTGAGTCACCTCGTCTCCATCCCACTGGCGCGTGGTTGCCATGCGCCATCACAGGAGAGCCAGAATGATGATCAGCAGACCAGTCCACTTGATGCTGATTTTTTCACTATGTTATCGCTTTCACTAAACCATGATCTCGAAGAAGGGACTGTGAATCTCTCAAAAAATCATCTTAAGACAACAAGCAACAGTGCACCCGCCACACTCACTGCTTTCAATGGAGGTTTTACCGCTTCCAACAGTAGTTCCATTGTTCACAATTTTTTGCGAATAACTTATTTCCGTCTTTTAAAACGGCATCCTCTTTGTAGGATATAGGTGACGACCAAGAAATTAGTTGTAAAAATCCATTTTTTTTTCTTTTTTATCCACTACTTTATACTGTTATTATTGTTTTGGAGTGTTTGTTGGGGAACCTCAATCCCTCCTCTTGTATCATCTTCTTTAATGAAATATACTTGCTTGCTTAGAAGAGGAAAAAAAAAAAAAAAAGGTTTCGTACGTACAGTTCAACCACGTGACAAACACCACCAGGGGATGCACATTTGCATTTTATAGAATTGTCGTAATTAGTTGTTGGCCGCCCCGACGTCAGTTTTTCCCAAGTAGTAATTGTGCCATTGATGCAATATGGATCTTCATCGAAAGTCCAGTCCTTCTTCCTCAGCTCTTCGGCTATTTGTTTAAGGGCTTCAACTGCAAAACGCATGACCAAATTCATTATGGAAGAATGACACAGACACTTATTATTGTACCCAGTACTGGTAAATACTGCGGCTATTTCTAAGGCCACGTTTTGACGTTAAGATAGGATGTGATAAAAAATATGTGAATAGTTATCAAATAGTTTGTAAAAATTAATAAAATAGTTTGAGTTAAAATGTGTTATTGGGATTTGGGAAAAAAGAGAGAAAAAATTAAATAAAAATATTATAAAATTAAAAGATTATTATAATTTAATTTTTTAATATTATTTTTATTTTGAGATATGAAAAAATAAATTATTATTTGTGTTTTATATGAGATTTTTGAAAAACTGTAATGATTAGATAAAAAAGTTGAATATTTAATATGCAATGCACTGCGACCACGATAGAGGTGATGTAAGAGAAAGGAAACATTCATCGAGAGACCTTTTTAGGGATCCAACATTACTTAAATATAAAATATTTTTCATTTTAAATTTTTAACACTTTCATCTAACCATTACTTAATAATTATCAAATCATAAAAAAATTTCAAAAATTTTAAAACAAACAAACAAGCTAATATAAAATTTTCAACCTTCAAAATAAAAATAATATTTTTTTTATCTTAATAATACTTTTTTGACTTTTTTTTAACAAATCAATAAAACATCTTTACTAAAATTATTTTAGAGAAATACTATTGACAAAATTATATATCTTGTCCAAACATGTGTGGAATCTTTTTTCTTTCTAAACACATTCTAATTATTTCATTTGGTTATATAGATAAGATGAGATGATATAAAAGTTGAAAGTTGAATAAAAAATTTTAAGATATAATTTTTTAATATAATTTTTATTTAAAAATTTAAAAAAATTGAATTATTAATTATATTTTATGTATAAATTTTAAAAACAATATAATGATTATATAAGATGAGATCTACCAAACTAAACCATGCAAATCTACGGAAGATTTGTCCCAATAGTAGGTCTCGATAGGTTTTTTTTTTTTTTACTTATATTAAGAAAATGTTTTTTTAATAATATTGTAAATTTTTTAAATCTTTAAAAATATAAAAAATATATATGAAAAAAAGAGTCAATGGAAAAATTTATCGGACTACACGTGCACGACTCTTCTAATTAATGGACACGGCTATTTTCACATCCACCGACAAAAAGTAGGAATAAAATAAATTTGTAGGCCAGTCATCATGTGCACTTGTGCCGTACCGTTGAAGTTCAAATAGTGGCAAGTTGTAATTTTCCGATGTGAACACCTTTTCCTTTTCTTTCACCCTTAATAAATGAAATATTATTGGGAGAAGCCACTATTTATAGCAGCCATTTTTACATATATTATGTATCAAAATCTACACCACACATTTTTTAAATTTAAAATTAGAGATGGATGAGAGAAATGATGAGAGAGAGCGAAAATGAGAGAAAGAGAGCAGAGAGGAGAGAGAGGGCGAGGGCGAGATGAGATAGAGAGAGCAGAGATGAGA
>NW_023352197.1:24351-30196 GCF_001411555.2 Juglans regia
ATTAATGGACACGGCTATTTTCACATCCACCGACAAAAAGTAGGAATAAAATAAATTTGTAGGCCAGTCATAATGTGCACTTGTGCCGTACCGTTGAAGTTCAAATAGCAAAGCCTTGACCTGTCCACCACACAATCTGTTCCGTCATCATTTTGGCCATATGCCTGGCGCCTGGGCACAAGGTCACACTTGCCACGTACAGTTTACACTACAAGAGAGAGAGGGAAGATGAGAGAGAGATTTGTGATGAGAGAGAGAGTGTAGATGAGTGAGAGAGATTTAGATATGAGAGAGAGAGAGAGAGGTTGCAGATGAGAGAAAAGAGAGTGAGATGAGAGAGAGCCAGACCAGAGAGAGAGAGCAGAGATGAGAGAGAGAGAGAGAGAGAGAGAGAGAGAACGAAGATGAGAGAGAGCGAGACGAGAGAGAGAGAGAGCAGAGATGAGAGAGAGAGAGAGCGAGACGAGAGAGAGAGAGAGAGCAGAGATGAGAGAGAGAGAGAGAGCGGAGATGAGAGAGAGCGATACGAGAAAGAGAGAGCAGAAAGGAGAGAGAGAGAGAGAGAGGAGATGAGAGAGAGATCAAGATGAGAGAGAGAGCGGAGATGGTGAGAGAGAGTGGATGAGAGAGAGACGGGAGAGAGACACTGGTAAGAGAGATGAGAGAGAGAAGCTGCTACGTTTGAAGGAAGAAAAAAAAAACAAGTGGATGAGAGGCATCCACGTAGTGTGTGCATTGTGTGCACCACTACAATAAATGCTCTCTAGCACTTCTCTTAATATATATTATATCAAAAATTCTATACACAATCGCATTACGTTCTCGCCGCGGCATCGGCGTCCACGTGGCAAAACAAAAACGGCATCGTTTCTTGATGTAAACCGAATCCCTCCTTCGTTTCCCCCCTTTCCCTCTATAGTTTTTTCTTTCCTTCAATTTCTTCCCCATCTTTCCTTCTCTGAATCCCCTTGACCTCTGGCCCTTTCGGTTCCTTTGCCCTTCTCCCTTTCCCCCCAGAGGAAGTATTGTACGAGAATAAGGAACTTTCCAAGATAGAAAATTGGTTACTAGAATTTTTGGACACGCTTGAAGTCCTGTTGGTTGAGAGAAGAGTGGATGAATCGTTGGTAGCCTTGGAGGACGCGGAAAGTATAGCAGAAGAAACCAAAAAGAGGCAAACATTGAGCCAGATCAATCTGCTATCTCCTGTCCTTTTGAGACTCTTTAGGCCGTGTTGAACAGGCATTAAACACCAACTTAAAAAGAATTGAACAGAGCAGTTCTGCACTTGCTGCCGCAGATGATTGGTCGTTTGCATTTCCAACTGCTGGTATGCGTCTAGGCTCAACTACATCTCTTGGTAGTACTATGAATGCATCCTAGCCAAAGCTTTCAGTCAGTGCTCAGAGATTCAATTTAATGGTCTAGGTGATTGTTCCTTGCAAGAAGAGCCGCTTTATACGTTGTTAATCTGGGGGGAAAGGGGGATTCGGAGAAGGAAAGGTGGAGAAGAAATCGAAGTAAAGAAAAAACCAAAAAGGGAAAGGGGAAACGAAGAGGATTCGGTTTACATAAAAAAATGGCGTTGTTTTCGTTTTGACACGTGGACGCCGATGCCGTAGCGGAGATGCAACAATATTGTTGTATATAGAATTTTTTATATTATATATATGAGAAAATATATTTACAACCGTAAATTGTGCAACCGTCGCGTAATCGCTTTGAAAAAAGTGAATAAAACATGAGACCCACATTAAAAAAATTAATTTTTTAATAGTAGACCCCATTCTTTTTCAAAGCGGTTACACGACGTTTACGCACTTCACGGTTATATGTAGAATTACTCTATTTTTTTAACATTTTAAAACATTTTAAAAAAATATAAAGAAAATATCAATACATTAATAATCACTTCCTTAACTACTATGTAAAAAAAAAAAAATTAAAATATATGAGGGGTCAAAATGAGGAGATAAACAGAACGAGCAAAGTAACATTTTTCATATATATATATATATATATATATATATATTGATTAACGACAAAGGCGGAAGCGGAACTAGAAAAATCTAATTTGGAACGCAAACTTATAAAATTATTCTCTTTTCTATTTCTGTTGTTGTTTGGGGGGCATGGGAATGAATTGTAATAAAATCTATCTCAGAGAAAGATGTTAAAAACTTGAGTTTTAGGGATTTTAGCCGAACACAGTAGTTCTGCCAAACTGATTATCGGATATATAGGTCGAAAAACTTGAGTTAGCCCTACTGATAAATGGAAGGCCGGTCTCAAAATATAGCTAGGGGTGACCCTTCTGATCTCCCATGCATATATATATATATATAGAGAGAGAGAGAGAGAGAGAGAGAAATTAAGCCCTAAATTAAGCTGTTAATAACTTCATCAAACAACTCAGAAATTAATCGATAATTTTCAAAACAAAATAATCAGTTATATATATAGTATTATTATCCATGAATTGTTTACCTTCATCATCAGGAAGACGTCTTTGTGCCTCGACATTCATGGTTACTGTTACTCCCATGCAAAGAAGCAATACCATGAGAGGTTTAAGATTGAAGCTGATCTTTGGTCTGTGAGCTTGTATAACCATTTTTGCCTCTACCTTATGCCTCCAGGCCGGCTATATTCAGGTCTGCGTCCAAACGTACCATCACCTTAGACTGACTGAATATATATATGTCTTCTGGATTTGTTCTATTAATTATGAGGTTGGCCCCTCCCAAAAGTAATATTAAATTTCAAATATATAGAGACATACATGCTCTAATTCCATCCTACCATAGCTAGCCTCCATACTTATGGATACATAACTCGATTCCCACGTCATGATTTGTGTGAAGTCGTTAGATCATCAAAACATGAAGATAATGATAAGAAAAACAAAAATAAAAAAGTTTTCGGGCTTCCGATTCCATACTTGTCTTTTTTTTACACCGTGATTTATGCAATGATTTTAAACAATTTTTGTTTATTTTTTAGAAAATTCATAATTTTCGTTACCGCCAGTATCTTGTCCTGCACGGCGGGGCGAACGTGCCCACCCCTACAGTACCAACTTTCACATGACCAATGGGCCATATATGTATTCTTCCTTGACTTTGTTTTTCATACAGTACTTGGTCTTTTTCACACCGTGATTTATGCAATGATTTTAAACATTTTAATTTCCTTCCTTCTCTAGAAAATCCATACCCGGTTTTTCTTTTTTCTTTTTCTGTCTCTTTCTTCAACTTACTGCCAGCTGGGCTATGTATTCATTCTTGACTCTTTTTTTTTTTTTCTAACTTTATTTCTCTATTTCTTTCAATTCCTCTTATTTATAATTTATTTTTTGATTTTGAAAATTAATATTAAGACACTTTATTTTACTGTACAGGTTAACAGTTTTATACACAAGCTGTGAAGGTCATAATTAGATAAGTCAGGTTCTATTGTTCTATGTTAATATTTATTTTATTCTAAAATATTAATAGGCATAGCAAGATTTTAGATAATAGATATAAATACTGTTATTTTCTACTAAAAAGTAGGGGTATAAACCGGTCGGTCCGGTCCGGTTCGGTCCGGTCCGGTGATGGACCGAATATTTTCGGTCCATCACCGGACTGGACCGAACACCCCATAGGGACCGGACCGACCGGTCCGGTCGGTCGATTCGGTAGGGCCTTTTTTTTTTTAAATCAATTAATAAAAAAAATTTATTTAAAATACTAAATTAAATTAAGTGACTTATTAATGTGAATTATGTAACAAACTCAATAAAAAAATATTTTATATGGTTAATGATAATAAATTACATTATTAATTTATATAATTATTATATAATTAACTAATTGATATTATATATTAGTTAATTCATAGAATATGTTAATAACATATTTAAAATTTTATATTGTTAATAGTGATAGGTTAGATGAAAATATATATAAAATATTGTTAATTTATAAAATATTAATAACTATTAATAACATATTTAAAATTTTATATTATTAATTGTACAATTATTATATAAATAATATATATAATATTTTATTTTTTTTATTCGGTCGGTGCGGTCCGAGAAATCTCCACCCCGGGACCGGACCGAAGACCGAAATTCTACTATTTATTGGACTGAAACCGACCATGCATTTGGTCGGTCCGGTCCGGTTCGGACCAAACCGGTCGGTCCAGTTGGTTTTTCCGATCCGGACCGACCGGTTTACACCCCTACTAAAAAGTATGCATGATCTGGATATGAGATACTTACAAAAACAAAAGAGAATAATATAAAAATTGATTGAATCAAAAAGGATATTTAAATAAATTTGTTACTAATAATAAATAAAATATAATAAAAAATTTAGGTGATATATTTAGAGATGATCAAGAAATACATCATAAATGACCAAAAGATAACCAAACAAATAAAAAAGAATAATATTAAATATAATCACGTGATGTTTAAGCGTCACGTAATATATTTTTAAAAAAAAAAACTAACGTTCTTTATTAAAAAGTTATTTTTTTATATAAATTTTATATTTATTTATTTTTATTAAAAATAATACGCGATACTACGTACTCTATGACCTTTTTCTTTTCCGAATTAATCAATTGGTATTTGGTAATAGTCATAATTGCATTGGACAATATTTATTGCCGACAGCTCTTGGAAAAATTATGGTCATAAAGATGCTACCGTTGGGACACTGGCCAAGAGGCAGGAATCTTCCTTACTAAATACCAATGGAAGACCTTGACTTTACAATGGTACTTTTTTTCTTTTTTTCTAATCTTACAATGGTACTTGAAGACCGGTTTCATTTTGTAAAAATTCATTTATATTTCATGCCATCGTGTCGAGTACTCTAGCAAAAGCGCACCAATTAAGAGCATGGTCGAATAGGAGAGCGTAGACTTCAATTTCAATCCTCTCTCTTAACAAATAAGTGAAAGATGCAATTTGCTCAGCTGGGTAGTCTGATATCCTACTTGGTGGGGATATTTGAATCCCCTTGAGTGACCAAGTCCACGACTAGGAAACCGGCCAAAGCCTTTGCTTAGGATTGAGAAGGACGGGAATGAAAAGCTCGTAATCATGACCACGTGGCAAATAACTCTCAAAAAGTTAGAGGGCTGATTCATAGTTGGATGTGATCATCTTAAAAAAGATAATTCCTACAAAACCGGATATATCCTCTACGGTTATGTGATTATGAAGGATATGCACACGAGATGATGATTAGACATACACATTCTCATATTGTGTTACTGAATTAAATATCAGAGTCTCTCTAGGATAATCAATGTCGTCTCTTTATTATCACAAGTCATCCATATAGTTAGTAGTGTGAAACACGTCATTTACCCTACTGTTAATAACATAATTCCTGGGTCTTCAAAACCCATTAATCATCATATATAATTCATATAAATCTCATTGAAGCGAGTACGTCGAGGGCCATTGAGATTCCCGAGAGAGCTTGTTTGGGAGGAGAGAATGTAATGATTTGAAAAATGAGAGTTATTTGGTATATTCACTAATTCATTATCTTGTTTTGTAGTTTTAAGTATTCGCTTGCTCCAAAGTTTATATAAGAGAAAATGGAATGGGTAGATGGGAATATCCATTCTCTCTCGTTCCGATACAATCTCACTTTTTTTTAATGAAGAAGTTCGGGAAGGGAATTGAATGAAAAGTTATAAAACAATGATCGATGAAATCCCTATCATGCCTTATATTTTGTTATAATCTAAAACGACCCCGTCATTTTCGTTTGTAGTTGTCTTTTATTATTCATCCCATTTTCTCTCTCTTCACCCATCCATTTCATTCAAG
>NW_023352198.1:0-288 GCF_001411555.2 Juglans regia
CCTTTCAGTGTTTTGTTTGGATATGATGTGTCATCTGAAAACCTTGGCATGAAGTTCTAATTCTGTATATGGTTGTAATCGGATTTTCGATGAAATCCGTTCTGTTTCTGTTAAGGCCCAGCCACGGGTATAATGGTGGTTTATAACTCTACCACGGGGGTGAAACATGGAAAATGGCCCAGCCACAGGTATAATGGTGGTTTATAACCCTACCACGGGGGTGAAACATGGAATATGGCCCAGCCACGGGTATAATGGTGGTTTATAACCCTACCACGGGGGTTAAAC
>NW_023352199.1:0-1507 GCF_001411555.2 Juglans regia
TCTCTCTCTCTCTCTCTCTCTCTCTCTCTCTCTCTCTCTCTCTCTCTCTCTCTCTCTCTCTCTCTCTCTCTCTCTCTCCTTCCACTCGGCCGTGTCCTCGTGTCTCTCTCAAGCGATCTGCTCCCTCAAGCAGCCATGCGCCATCGTGCCGTGTCACCGACCACATCACCGGCTTCCCCTCACGCCGACGACTGAAACCCACCGTCGAAGTCTCTTGGCAACTCCTCCCTTCCCCACACGTCTTCCCTCTCTCTCTCACCCGATCTCCTCCCTCAAGCAGCCCAAGGTCGCCATGCGCCACCCTACGGCGTAACTGACCACCTCACCGGCTTCCCCTCACGCCGACGAGGAAACCCTACCGTCGAAGCCCCTTGGCAGCTCCTCCCTTAGCCGCACGTGACCAACCCGAAATGGGTCTCGACGCACGGGTTTCTCCCGTAGCGCCACCGTTGGCCACCCCTACGCCACCGCACCAACACCAGCAGCCTCGTCCTTCACCGACGACCCATCCTCTTCCTCCTTTCCTCCACCCGAAGCCAGTCCTGCCTTCTCTCTTCACGGATCTGTTGGTTTGTGATTTGTGTGTTGATTTTGTGATTTGAGTGGAAATTTGTTCAATAATTTTGTGGTGAATTGTGATTTGTGTGGAAATTTGTTTGGTAATTTTGTAATTTGTGTGATTATTTTGTAGTGAATTTGCAAAGAGGGACGAAGGGAAAATGGTGATTTTGCTATGAGGTAGAGAGGGACGTGATTTGTGTGGTTATTTTGTGGTGAATTTGCAGAGAGGGACGAAGGGGAAATGGTGATTTTGCTGTGAGGTAGAGAGGGACGTGAGGGGAGGAAGAAAACGTAAAATAAGTTACTGTTCATTACTGTTCATCTCACTGTTCACAGGGCGATAGACATTTTTAAGTATAAGGAGATATATAGTTTTTTTTATATATTACTCCAAAACATGATACATTTTATATATTAAATGATAGTTACAGTTATGAGTGTGTAAGTATTGTGTAGTCGTTTTAAAATAAATAAATACCAGACATACATGAAAAAAAAATTAATGTTTTTAATAATAGACTCTCACTCTTTTTTAAAATGACTATACGATACTTTCACACTATACGATTATATATAATATTACTCTTTTATAATATATAATTTTTTTTTCAAACTCCATGTTCATAAATTGATTGCAAAGAAAAAGCTGGCACTTAATTTCTCATTACGATAAGATACGGTTAATTACATTCTCCTTCTTTGCACTATCACCTTTTTCCCACTTGCACACGTGGATTTGACTCGATGTAATTTTAGCTATTTTGATTGTTTATCTGGAATAAAAAATATAATCAATCCATAAAATAAACTTAAATTAATTTTTTTCTAACCAAAAATAAAAAACCTTCTCATCTTATATTTATTTATTTTTTAAAAAATATAATACTTATGCATTAATTATGCACTAATCTATAGTTGTAAAATACCATTTCTCTTTCAATATATA
>NW_023352200.1:0-365 GCF_001411555.2 Juglans regia
GGGGGGGGGGGGGGGGGGGGGGGGGGGGGGGGGGGGGGGGGGGGGGGGGGGGGGGGGGGGGGGGGGGGGGAGAGAGAGGGTAGAAGAGCTGTAAAAAAATATGTTCACCTGCATGTAGGGGTGTAAGTTGAAACCGAAAAACCGGTCCGGACCGGACCAGTTTTGAACCGGTCTGGTCCAGGACCAGTTTTAGGATTTTTCGGACCGGACCGGACCGGACCGGTTGATAAAAAAAAATATTTATATTATTGTATATATAAGTTTTATACAAAATATTATATATATATATTAATATATATATATTAATATATATATAAGTTTTATATATTATGTATAATTATAATTTTTTATGTGAAAGTTTTATA
>NW_023352201.1:0-559 GCF_001411555.2 Juglans regia
GTTTAGATTCGCAAGTCATCTCAGCTCATCTTAGCTCATCTCAACTCATCTCAACTCATCTCACTACTATTCATTACTATTCAGCAACTTTAACTCACAAATCTCACTATTATTCACAACTCATCTCATTACTATTCACAATCTATCTCAACACATTTCAACTCATCTCAAGTCATCTCAAGTCATATTCGAATTCAAACGTCTCCTAAAATGCACCCCATCAGTTCATTAAATAATATTTGTTGGGACTATCGGTCCCAGTAAATAAATAATAATAAGATATTTTAAAAATATTTAAGATATTTTCAAGTATCAATCAGGCCTTAGACATGCATAAATACCTAAAGATCCAAATGTACTTTTTATAAAATTAAGAAAAAGTCTATTATGCTGTTCCAAACATATCCTTAGGTGATTTTTTTTTTTTTTTACTAAATGATGAAAAAAGTAATTTTAAATCTATTGATATATTTTTTTATTTTTTAAAGATATTAAAATATATTAAAAAAATACGAATAGAAAAATTAAAAAAATGATTTTGCAACTAACAGTAACACTA
>NW_023352202.1:0-449 GCF_001411555.2 Juglans regia
GGAGATAAGGAGGTTTGGGGGGTGGGATGAGAATTTTATGTTTTGTTTTGAAGTTTAAAATATTATGTTTTAATATTATTATTGTTTTGGGATTTGAAAAATGTGTATTGGGATTTGAAAAAGTTGAATTGTTTATTATATTTTGTATGGAGATTTAAAAAATGTGTAATGATGAGATGAGATGAGAATTTTATGTTTTGTCTTGTGTCCCAAACCTGCCAAGTTTCGTTTGATTATGCAATTTAGATGAAATAAGACGAGATTTTTTATTAAAAATTAAATTATCTATTATATTTTATATAAAAATTTAAAAAAATTATAATATTTATATAAATAAAATAAAATAAAATAATTTAATTTTATATAACTAAACCTAATAATTTGGTAACCTTTAAGTACGTACTTTTAAAATCTTTCCCCCTCCACATCCATTGGGCTTTTTTTTTTTA
>NW_023352203.1:0-1282 GCF_001411555.2 Juglans regia
GGTTACGGGTATTTCTTTGGATTTGCGTTGGAGAAAATTTTTATTTTTCGATCTGATGAATCTTTGGATTTTATGTGTATGTGGGTTTCTGGGTTTTTGGATTTTCTTGGATTGGCTGTATTTTGGCCAATGGAAGAAAATCTTGGTTATTTTTGCAACGTGATGAAAAATTGGTTCTTTTTATGGTGCCGATGTCGAGACTAACAAGGAAATACTAATGGATGAAAATACTATTCACCCCTACTCGAGAACGGGACAACAACTCAAACAGAGGAGTAAAGAATGAAGAAAAAGGAAGATGAAAAAACTTATAGGTATAGATGGCAGACAAACTCAAGTCATCCATTTCCCAACACTCAAAGCACTGACACAAATAAATCCATCTGATTCATTTTCCCAAGACTCAAATAAATAAAAAGACTATATCCCTATAATACACGGATGAAATACAAGATAAACACTTAAGAAAAATGATAAAAGCGGCATAACAAAAAAAAAAAAAGACGAAAAATGGACGAGCAAAAATTATTGTTCATCACTGTTTCAAATCGATAGTGGGCTGGTTTATAAAGTGGCCTATTACATGTTAAAGCCCAAAAAATAAACCCAACCTCCAGCTACCTAAACGGCAGCATATTGGGTGTAGGGAATCTATATTTTTATTTACTATTCTCACCCCTCCCCTTTCTCTTTCTCGCGCCGATAACTCTAGAATCTAGATCCCTTATCTCTTTTCTTCCTACCTCTCTCCCCCTCTCCCTCATGCCACTTCCTTCTTTCCCTCTCCACTTTAGGGGCACTCTTTCTTCTCTCCTCTCATCTCCCTTCTCTGTCTCGCGTAGCAGAAAACCTCACAACCACAATAGATTGACGGAAGATAGTGCCTACAGAAACACTCCCTCTTTTGAAGTCTAAGGTGGGAAAACAAAAGACCCTACAATCAAGCTTATCGGGAAGACGATCCTGGTGGGTAGGAATTGTTTGGGGAATTTGTTGATGATGGTTACGGGTATTCCTTTGGATATGCGTTGTAGAATTTTTTATTCCCGATCTGATGAATCTTTAGGTTTTATCTATTTGTGGGTTTTTAGGTTTTTTTGTTTTCTTGGCTCGAGTATATTTTGGCCGAATGATAAAAATCTTGGTGATTTTTGTGATGTAATGAAACTTGGGTAATTCTGATTTTTTCATGTTTGATAAAATTGTGCATATTGCCAAAGGATTTGTTGTCGAGGCTTGTTTGGAGAATTTGTTGATGATAGTTACGGTATTTCTTTGGATT
>NW_023352204.1:0-314 GCF_001411555.2 Juglans regia
AAGTAATATTCGATATAATTATGAATTGTAAAAATATTATGTATTTATTATGAAAAAGTAAAATTTATTATTAAAAAAATATTATATTTTATATAAATATTATATTTTATTTTAAATAAATTCGCATGACTATAAATATTACTAGTCATAGTCGAGGGCCGCGCCGAAGAGAGGCAACCGATCTCCTATTGGCTTTTTGGAGATAATTGGTCATATTTGGCAGAACTATCTAGCAAGTGGGCCTGCGGATTGTTCTTCTGGTCAACCAATCACTATGTATTTGTTTTTTTCTTGAACACGTCAATATGTATTTG
>NW_023352205.1:0-2070 GCF_001411555.2 Juglans regia
ACGGTCACATCCACTCTAAACTTCAAAAACACGTCATCCAATAAGCAAAGAGTTTTGTTACTTTATTTTCGCTCACTATATATTATATTTATTAGTTTTTTAATTTTTTCTTAATTTTATTTTTTTTAGATTAATTGAGTTATTTTACTCATTATTTATATATTACATATTTAATAAGTAAAAAAAATAAAAAATTATGTATAGTATTTGATGTGAAGTATGAAAATGATAAGTATAATTTTTCATAAACAATAAGTAAAATACATGAAATTTCCGTATTCGTTGGAGGATCGAAAATGGAGTCTATATATATCAAATATTATCGAAAAAATATACAATAGAATTTGTGACGCCTCATCTCCACTTTATTTGGTGGAGAGTCGAATTGTCAGGATGTGTATTGTACATATCATACTCATTGCATTGTTTGAAATTTTGTGTACTCGTATGTTTGATACACCCGTGTCATAACTAAAGGCATCAGTATCAGATAAATTATTTTAGAACATCAAACTCAGCATCATAAACCACTTATAAGTCACAACTTCACAAATTTTAAGACATTACAAACTATAAATTGTCTATCAATTGACTTAAACGTAGTCAATTACATAATAACCAAAACGGGGACAGTCAGAGTGGTAAATCATGTTAACGGGTCGTATATATTATTATACGATATGAGTCAACCCGAACATGATATGTTAAACTTAACAGGTCAAATTTTCAAACCCTAACAAGATTCATTAAAATAACGGGTTGACACGACACAACTTGTTTTGACCCGTTATGAATTAATTAAAAATATATCGACACGACTCGTGTCAATCCATTTAAACCTATTTTGTAAAGGGATTGAATTGACCCAAATAATTCATTTGACCATTAACATAATTTCACATAAAAGTTATAATCATAATATATTCTAAAATATAAAACTAACTACATATGTCTAAAATTATAATCCAAACAATAAAAAACATCAATTACAATCTAGATAAAGTGCAAGAGGCAATCGTGACTTATGAGAATTGACTCAACTGAGAATTAAGAGCGAGTAATGAGAGAGAATTAGAAAATATGAAATAAGTTTAGGGTATTTTTTTTTTAGGTTAAAAAGAATATAATTATGATTTTAAGTAAAATATTTAACGGGTTGTTGACGGGTTAAGTGGGTTGACCCGTAAGTAACCTGTTAATGAATCGTGTATTAACAGTTCAATTTATTTTGACCCGAACTCGTTAACATCAAACTTAAATCCAATAATTTTGCGTCGTGTTTGTATTGGATTAACGGATCATGTCAGTACATATTGCCACACCTAGAGACATGCCCCCATCTTACTCTTCAGGCTGTATTGGATCTTCCTGCTTGTATATGTCCTCGTCACCTACATTTGAAAGTCTATAATTTCAATGAGAATGGTGAAATTTTGAAAAATCCCAATAAGCCATGACAATTTATACATTGCATGTAGAGGTAGTGAATGTGCAAATATAAACATAAGATTTATAATCAACATTAAAGCATTCCCATAAAAACTATTAGATCACAACTTCATTTTCAATTTGTCTTTTATCTCTTGTAATTTTCAAATTATGCACATGAATGGTGTCGATATAATAGATTTCAAATATAATTGTTCTTTTATTTAATTTAGAATAATTTTAAAAGTATGTAAACGTCGCATAATTATTTTAAAAAAGAATAGAGTTCACTGTTAAAAAGTTAATTTTCTTTATATGAATCTCATATTTTATTCATTTTTTTAAAAATAATTACACAATAATTACATAATTTATAATTATAAATATATTTTCTCTTTAATTTAGTAGTGATGCTAATAAATTTCCGTATAGAGCATAATTCTGGTCGCTACCGCCTACCATCCCAAGTTGAGACCCAACTAATCCACGTCACCGCAAAATTTCCATCTGTCCCCAACCAGTTCATGTCAATCCTCGCCTCCAAACCAAAGCTATAATTCCACTCGCACCCAAACACCACCCAAAGTTCCGCACGCACTGGCTCCTGTTCGATCGCCAGCCAGCCCCCCCCCCCCCCCCCCC
>NW_023352206.1:0-948 GCF_001411555.2 Juglans regia
TTTTTTTTTTTTTTTTTTTTTTTTTTTTTTTTTTTTTTTTTTTTTTTTTTTTTGTAGTTTAGAATTCGTTCCTATTTCCTATATGGTTTTATCAACTCATTTATCACATGATTATTTGTAATTTTGTTTAGAATCCTGTGTCAATTCACTTGAGCCTTCCTGGACTGAGGCTTGATTCCTTAGACGTGTTTCTGGTTAATTATCCTTGATATCCATGTGTTGGGAGCATTTATTCTTTAAATCAGGATTATAATGTTGCGAATCTCCCATGGCGAAGATTCTTACTAATGGAGAAGTTTTTTTTTTTTTTTTAATAAGTAAGAAGAATGACAAAAGAAATTAAAAAATAATATGAGAAGTTCGGCAAGCAGAACAGTTGATGGGAGATCGAAAGATCTCGCAAATGGAGAAAGTTCCCAAGTATTGATTCCATTTTTTGTTTTATGAATAAAATTCTTGGTCTTTTGAAAAAACTTAACTGTACCTTAAAGGGATGCTTGGATAATTAGATGAGTTGAGAATTTTGTGAATAGTAATAAGATGCTTGGTGAATTGTAGTGAGTTAGTTTGACTTGAGTATTTATTGTATTTTGGAAAATGAGAGAGAAAAAGTTGAATAAAAAATATTATAAAGTTAAAATATTGTTAAAATATTATTTTTTAATATTATTTTTGTTTTGGGATTTGAAAACGTATAATTGTTTTTTGTTTGAAAATTTAGGAAAGTTGTAATGATTAGTTTGAAAGTGTTTGTGTTTGAATGATGTTTGAGAAGAAAATGAGATGGGATGAGATGAGATGGAAATTATTTCCAAACATCTCCAGTTTGTTGTTTTCAGCACCTAAAATAACTTAAATTATAACTATTGTAATGTTTTATGCCTTTTTATAAATGAATTCATACAATAATGAAAAATTTCTGATGCCTCTTGTGGCATTAAATAGTAT
>NW_023352207.1:0-470 GCF_001411555.2 Juglans regia
ATAAGTAAGGTTCAATTTTGGTATTACTTTCTTTTTTTATTTTTTTGATAAGTTTGGTATTACTTTCAAGAGCAATAATGCTACTTTTTATGTCTACTTGAAATGCAGGAGTACCTCTAATTTTTTGACTCATTCTTGCTTCCTATTTTTTGTCAAAGCCCATCAACAATCCAATCAACTACATCACAGTTCAATAGACAACTGGTTTGACTCAGTGCACTGAGACGTTCATGCATGAAAGGGGAATATACAACCTGTAAATAAGTCCAGGATAGAATTTAAACGAAAAAAAGAGTGAAAAGATAAATGCAACAGAACCCATTGACCAAAAGATTGATAAGAAATGGATAACGTGGCACACTCTGGTGGAAAACACAACACACAAAAGTCTTCCTATGTTCTTCTGGTTACCCCTCGTCCTGATTGGTAATTGGCTATTGCTCATACCAGATTGTGCATTCTTGGAGCAC
>NW_023352208.1:0-764 GCF_001411555.2 Juglans regia
GGGTTCATAACAAGCACTGTACGAGCCCCTATTCGGCTCTGACACGTGCCGAACATTGTCATCTTTGCTGCACCAAGGCAGGTCGCGCAGTCTGAGCTAGTGAGATTCAAGTTACAAGTAGCATGTCCGTAGGCAAAAGCATTAGGAAAAGGTGAAACGTTGAAGAAATCGTAGTTCTTGCTCGTTGGCGTAGCCCTCTCTAATTCTGCAACAACATAGTCGAGGCTGATGCCAAAGGGATCACCTTGAGAATACATCCCCGTGTTGCAGAGTGCGGTTATGATCGCAATGTTCGGAATGCTTCCTGCAATAATGAACAACCAGAAGATTGTGATTAAGATCAACGTAGTTTTTTGAGGAAAATCCATCTTTCTGTGTCTAATCCTTTCTTGGTTTTTTTCTTCTTCCCGATTGAAATGATCAAGTTCTGATTTGAGAAACACTACTTTGACGACGCCCCACTCTTACCGCTCTATTTGACCGCTTGGCAAATTTTGTTTTTACTTAGTGATTAAGGAATTGATTTTAAGTGTATTGATGTATTTTTTTTTATTTTTTAAAAATATTTAAATGTATTAAAAAAATATGAAAAGAAAAAAAAATACTAGACAGTAAGCCTAGCGGTAAGAGTGGGGCGGCATAGTAGCCCACTCTTTTGATTTTGGCTTTTCTATGTGGCCGTCTTGTTGGTTTTCCCATCGAGTTGCACTACTGTGCCGCTTGCAGCTTACCGCTGCAAGTGATCGTTAGTGTCAAAGAAGTAT
>NW_023352209.1:0-276 GCF_001411555.2 Juglans regia
ATAATCATATACACATGTTAACAGTACTCCATAAAAAGTTCGGACCAAGATCTATTCATTAGCTTGGTCAAAAACTCCAAAATATAACACACTCTCCAGTTTATCGCCCAGAATGACCTTTTTGGGGTCTAAACAACTTTTTACCAATCCAATGATCTCCAAATGGAACAACTAAGATATCCACGTAAACTAGACTCCAAAAGAAACAACTTTCATGAAGGAAACGTTGCGAGGAAACACTTACAAAAGCTTCGAAACAGGCATTCAAAAGAGGTA
>NW_023352210.1:0-209 GCF_001411555.2 Juglans regia
CAAACCCTAACTCTAATCTAACCACCCCCTGTTCAAAATTCACACTCTATGTTTCTTCTTCAGAAACTCCTCGCGACCACGCCGCCCCCTCCAGGCTCCACTCCTCTTCACGGTGACTTCGCATCGCCTCTAGTTTTCTTCAGTCTTCACGCCTCACTGTGACGCCGCCCCCCCTCCAGTTTCACGGTGATGCCTAGTCGCCCACACAG
>NW_023352211.1:0-418 GCF_001411555.2 Juglans regia
TTAGATTTGTTAGAGCTTTTCTGAAAGGGAGAACGGATTTGGCTGGGTTAGGGAGGGAGTGTTTCTCAAATCTCTTGGTGTATGCCTTGAGGGGTGTTGACGGGTTTGTCACAGTCGGCAAAGGTATGGAGGGAGGGATTTTGTGGGAGATTTTTTAGTCTCCTAATTGGTTTCTTGAGAGGTATCGATGTGAAAAAACGATTCGGTTTTGAAAAAGAGGAGAGTGATTTGGCAAAAGGAAGGGGAAGAGCGGAGTTGACCAGAGAGTGATTTTGGGTGGGGAAGACCAAGAATTCGACAAGGAATGGGGACAGTAGAGAGGGTTTAAATCATTTTTAAGAAATTAGATTTGCCAGCAGGTATATGGTGTTGGAAAATGTGCTGAAAAGCTAACATTTTTCTTTTATTTATTTGGGAA
>NW_023352212.1:0-551 GCF_001411555.2 Juglans regia
GAAATCGGGAAATTAAGGAGCTCTGGTCTGGGAAACTATGAGTTGCGTAAGTATTTACTATCCACTCCCAACGAAGATTGCCAACCGTGTTAAGTTACAACTTGTGGGATAGTTTGGGGGACGTGTCTAAGTTTCATTTAGATAATTGGAATGTAGAATGCACTTGAATTTTTGAAGGTAGCTTGGGTATTCATAACTTGACTATTGGAATGTACCAACAAGAAATGAGGATTTTGTAGAAGTCGGTCATTAATGCATAAGTTGGGAAAGTATGGGGCGGTGCTCGAAAGATGTACGTGGTTTATATGGGATAGAGACTTTTAGGAGACATACACGTACTAGGATAGGCGATGGCTCTCGTAAGTCGTATAAGATTTTGATATGATAAATGGTGTGGTGAACGCTGTCTTAAAGATACTTTTCTCGACATTTTTGAGCTAGCATGAGTAAATGATGCAGTGATAGTAGATATTTTGATTTTTTTTAATGGCTCCCTTTAATGAAATGTGGACTTTATTAGGGCAGCCCTTAATTGAGAGATGGAGATTATT
>NW_023352213.1:0-2093 GCF_001411555.2 Juglans regia
TTATTTCGTGGGAAATGATAGTTGCAGTCGAATGCAATGTCGCACAATTATTTAAAAAAGATAAATAAATATGAAATTTATATAAAAAAAATTAATTTTTTAATAATAAATCTTACATTTTAAAAAATAATTATACAATGCTTATATACTTTATAATTATATGTAGTATTATTCTTCCATTTTTTATTTGCTTATTATAATTTTTAAATTTTTATATAAAATATAATAAATAATTTAATTTTAAAATTTTAAAATAATAATAATATTAAAATTTAATGGAGGAATCGAGTGTGTGGGGTGCAAATCGGTAAGACTTTATCACCATAAATGCGGCATATAAACGTCCGCACCATAAATGCAGGAACTTTCTCCACCCTATCCCATTATCCGAGATATCCGCTTCTAAAATGTTGCCAATTGTCTTATCGATCTGCACCCCACACACTCGATTCATATATGCTAATGAAGTGGCTCTGCGGCGGCACCATAAATGTAGCGTGTAGCTCGATAGTGACGCCATTAATATAACGTAGTTTCTTGACCTTGCGTTTATCCCTTATGAGCTATAGATGGTCTGCTATTGATAGATCGAGGGCCCTCTGCATTTCCCACTGTGTTATGTGCTCTGTGCAAATCTCTGGGTTCTGACCACAGCCGTGGGATGTCAAGTTGATCTGTCTTATTGATTACTTGACTCTTTTCCAGGTAGATGCTTTGCCCCTTACGCTGTCCTGGTGGCCCCTTGGGCTAGGTATTGGGTTGAGGCCCAGTGGGCTTTGTGGAGTGGAGAAACTTCCCTTACAATTACCATGCCGATTCCTATCGGACGAGTCTAAGGGGAATTCTTCCTTCATTCCTTTAACTTTTGCTCTGCAAGACTACCTGACCTTCTTTGCTGTGAGTCGAGCAACAGTTAGCCTCCCACTCATGTGGCAGTATTGCGTCGGTTACGTTTCGCATTGAATGGCATCCCTTCAGTTCTTGCGTCATTTACGCAACCATTTATTTTGCACTTCGTATCAATAGATATGCTCTGCAAAAGTTACGATAATCGAGGGATTCTGGTACTTTGAGGGACACGTGAAGTTATGCTGCCTTGGGAGTTCAAACATCAACCTCGTCTATATAAGGACCCTTCCTCCCTTGTGGAAATTCATTATACTCATTTTACCTTTTACTCTGTTTCCTGCATTCCTTGTTCACTACTTGAATTCTCTGTTCCTTTGTTTTCCTTCAGTTTTCCTTTGATTTTCTCCCGAAAGTTCATCACCTTTCTTTCGATCTATCATGGCTCTGAAGAAATCTTCACGCTCTTCTGGACATGTCGGGCCTCTGGTGGCGCTGAGGCTACCGTTGGCCAAGGTGGCTCCACCCCAAATGAATTCGCTGGATTTTTGTGGCGATCGGTGATGACTACTTTCGAAATGGAGGAGTTGAAGGTGACCTACAAGGTCCCTTTGAAAGTGTAGTTTGTGGTGCACTCCCCCACTGAAGGGGCGGTGCATTCCAAGGGGTATGGCACTAAGGTCGTGGTGTACTCCACCATGTTTTCCTGCGGACTTAGGATGCCATTTTGATGGCTTGTGCGAGAAGTTTTGGACTTCTTCAAGTTGGCGCCTACTCAACTTCCTCCCAATGCGTGGATGATTCTTGTTTTGTGCTGCGTCATCTGGTGCTGTGGGTTGAAGGAGGCCGAGGCAGGCTTCCTAGACCTCACAGCTCACGAGTTCTTCTTCACTCACAATATTGTGCAGAAGGGTCGGCACCTCTACAACTTCCAGTCGGTCTAAGAATTGGTTCAGTTGGAGGCACAACATATTATTGTGAAGGGGTACAACCGCCGATTCTTCTTCTTGTCTGGCAATGGATGTGAGTACCTAGTCTGGCAGGCCCTTAAGCATCGGTTTCTCGTATTTGCAATATTTGGTATCGTTGGTGGAGACATGGCTGCCGCCCAAAACCAACCCCACATGAGGCACTTAGGCTCAGGGTCGTTCGTGCTTGGGTGAAGGTGCATCTAGACGACGTTTCTTCGAAGGCTCTATTGACTGAGGACAACCTTCCCTATATCCCCCCCCCCCCCCCCCCCCCCC
>NW_023352214.1:0-217 GCF_001411555.2 Juglans regia
GAATATCATATTCGTGAAATCACCACTTATCTCAACAGTTTAAGCTGATGAGAAGAGATAGATTTTATTATTTATTTTATATTTTAACACTTTCCCTCACGTGTAAGCTAGACTCTCCCTTAATGGGTGGCCTGAAATATTTAATTAAATTAAGTAGAGTGTAGTGTCAGAGTTTGAACTCAGGACCTGATCATTTGCTCTGATACTATGTGAAATT
>NW_023352215.1:0-510 GCF_001411555.2 Juglans regia
CTTGAGCTAGATATTTTTTTCTTGTTCCCTATGCAGCCAGAATAAAAATGTATAGAATTTATTTAATGTAATCTTCAACAATTGGTGTGTACAAGTTAGATCTGACGTAAAACCTTCTCAAATATGTAGACTGAAGAAGGATACTCATCTGCTGAATTAATTTAGAAACACTTGAGCTAGATATTTTTTTCTTGTTCCCTATGCAGCCAGAATAAAAATGTATAGAATTTATTTAATGTAATCTTCAACAATTGGTGTGTACAAGTTAGATCTGACGTAAAACCTTCTCAAATATGTAGACTGAAGAAGGATACTCATCTGCTGAATTAATTTAGAAACACTTGAGCTAGATATTTTTTTCTTGTTCCCTATGCAGCCAGAATAAAAATGTATAGAATTTATTTAATGTAATCTTCAACAATTGGTGTGTACAAGTTAGATCTGACGTAAAACCTTCTCAAATATGTAGACTGAAGAAGGATACTCATCTGCTGAATTAATTTAGAAACA
>NW_023352216.1:0-430 GCF_001411555.2 Juglans regia
CATATAAATAAAAAATAAAATCACTATAATATTTATCACTATTAAATATAAATAAAATAAAATCACTATAATATATAAATAAAAAATAAAATCACTATAATATATAAATAAAAACTAAAATCACTATAATAAAATAACTATAATATATAAATAAAAAATATTTATCACTATTATATATAAATAAAAAATAAAATAACTATAATATATAAATAAAAAATATTTATCACTATTATATATAAATAAAAAATAAAATCACTACAATATATAAATAAAAAATAAAATCACTATAATATATAAATAAAAAATAAAATAACTATAATATATAAATAAAAAATATTTATCACTATTATATATAAATTAAAAATAAAATCACTATAATATATAAATAAAAAATAACATTACTATAATATTTATCACTATTATATATATA
>NW_023352217.1:0-319 GCF_001411555.2 Juglans regia
CGGCAATTCGACAGTGTTTTCGGTTGCTACTCTATATTTCTGCTTTCTCTAATAAAGGATAAAATGAAAGTGGGTGTGAAAGTCTCTTCCAACCAGTCCAGACGAACAAGATGCAGCACACAACCCTTCAGCAATTGTGGCTTCTAGCCGCAATTTTATAGTCTGTTTATCAAACTATTTTAAAACTGCTTGAAGCGGTCTCTACTGATGGGAAATGGGTGGGAGCCAAATTTTTTACTCTAGATATATATTTTTTTAGATGTATCTATTGGCTTTGGAAAGATTATAAGGGACTCTCATCTCATTAGAACTTGTATCC
>NW_023352218.1:0-272 GCF_001411555.2 Juglans regia
CGATAACGGTAAAGATAAGGATAGGTAGTATATGAAATTTTATATTTATTAAAAATGAGAAATTTTTGTTGTTTATAAGAATTTAATAGGATTTTAATTGTATTATTAATTAGTCATTTTAAAATATAGGTCATGTGATTTAAGCTTTTTATTGAGATGTTATAAATAATATCAGAGTCTATATAAACTAAAAATGTGAGACTTGAGTCGTGTTATCTACAATGAACAGATCCAACGAGGACATCAGAAATTTAAGAGAAGAGATTGTGATG
>NW_023352220.1:0-419 GCF_001411555.2 Juglans regia
GGTTGCGTTTGGATGTTAAAGTGAGTTGAGTTGAATTGAGTTGAGATAATAAAATATTGTTAGAATATTATTTATTATTATTATTATTATTATTTTGAGATTTGAAAAAATTGAATTGTTTATTATATTTTGTATTGAGATTTGAAAAAATTATAATGATGAGTTGAGATGAGTTGAAAGGATTTTTAGTTCCAAACGAAACCTAAAAATATCTAGTTGAAAATCAATCTTTTAAGCAGCTCTATGTAGGAGCATTCCAGAGTTCCAAAGTTGACCATTTGACCTGGATATGATTACAATTCCACTACTTGGGCGAGCGCAAAAGTCCAAAATCAATAAAAGGTAAGAAATTATGAGCCTACAGTACAGATTCAGCAGAAAGATTCAAACCAACAATAAAAGGGGAGAGTCCCGTTGTG
>NW_023352221.1:0-675 GCF_001411555.2 Juglans regia
CGCTTCTCCCTCGATGCAAAAGCCCACTCCCCTAGCAGTTTTTCTTTTGAAAAAATCTAAATCACACTCTACTGTGAGTGTGCTGGGGTGAAAAAAAAAAAAAATTCTTCACAGTGTGCTGCGGCTTCCGGCTGCTCCCAAGCATTTCTCTTTTCTTTTTCTCCCGTGACTTTCTCCACCTAAAAATCCCACCTCTCCCACGCCTCTTCGATTAGTTTCCATTTCTCCCTCAAATTCTCTTAACAAACTCACTCTCACTCCCTCACTCTCTTTTACGATTTTTCTCTTTAGATGTTTGTTGCTAAAATTGTGTGTTGTGGATTTTAGGTTGCTGCCGAGACTCCTCACACCGGTAAGCCCTCTTCTCTCTCTCTCTCTCTCTCTCTCTCTCTCTCTAAATTTACTTAGATCTCTCATCTCAATCAGCTCTAGTTGTTCCTCTCTGTAACTAAGTACCTTACCCTCACGAATTTTTCCCTCTCACGCTGAGCAGCCCCATCACTTACTATTGTGCATCATCACTGATTGAGTCGTCGACAATCACCACTTCACCACACAGTTAAACCCCGCTGCCTCTACTTCTCTCTATTACAATTATCTACTTCGTGTACATGCTCTCTTAACTCTATTCTAGTGAGTATTAGTTCTGAAATCCTTAATAGTTGCCGTAGAGAA
>NW_023352222.1:0-334 GCF_001411555.2 Juglans regia
CAAGTGAGCATCCATCTATATTCAACTTCATCCAGCTTTCTTTTGGACGTTTCCACCGGACCATCGTCGAAGCCACTTCTGCAACAGGTTTGATTGGTAAATTCAAACACAGTAAAATCTCCTCATCTCGTCGAGTAAGTGGTTTTACATCCTTCAATTTCAATGCAACCCAAGTCAACCAATACTTAATAGAGCACCAAACAGTCTGTTGATTCCATCACTCCCTCCATTCGGGCCTTACAGCGATGCCACCAGAGATGCCAAGTAATAATTGAAGGTAAGAGTCCCAGTAGCTGACCAGAACGGGAAGCATTTCGGGCTCTTCAATGCCAAC
>NW_023352223.1:0-228 GCF_001411555.2 Juglans regia
CCAAACTACTTTTTGATTGCATTACTACGTACAAGACATTAAGCTATATATGTTTAGATGTTGAGATGGGTTGAATTGACTTATAAATAATAATATTTTATGAATTCTATTAATCAGATGAGTTTAATTTTTTTAAATTGAGATAGATTTAACTTTCTAGATTGAAATATATTCTAGTATTCTACTAATTGATCGCCGCGCCTGCAAAATGCTTTTGTTGGTAACAAC
>NW_023352224.1:0-1891 GCF_001411555.2 Juglans regia
TTAAAAGCACTTAGAAGAATTAGGCTGCGTTTGGATATTGAACTGAGTTATTAGAATATTATTTTTTTATATTATTATTATTTTGAGATTTGAAAAAATTGAATTTTTTATTATATTTTTTGTTGGGATTTGAAAAATTTGTAATGATGAGTTGAGATGAGTTTACTTACCAAACGCACCCTTAAAGTAGAATATTATTTAAACTAATTTTAGTTTATAAAATAATATTGTTCATCATTAATAAATGACGAAATCTTATTTAATATATTGAAAAGAATAAAACCATTTAATTAATTAAAACTTTTGACATAATTCAAATCTCATAATATTTAAATAACTGGAATCATTTATATAAAATGATTCCCCATAATTATAATATTTTTGGAGCTTTTCAAGAATATTATAATTGTCGTATTTAAAATCAAATTTAGTTTAATAATATTGGAAATACTTCTTATAAATATTTTCAGTACATTTAAAACACTAGGCGTGCCTTAGAAGTCACATAATATCTTTTGAGACACGCCATCGGGGTTCGACACGCCTAACGAGGCTCACAGTCGTTAGAGAGAAGGGATGGACTATTACATAATCCCATGCTTGGAATTTGCTTATGTCAGAAAGAAGAAACGAACGTCAGAAAGAAGAAGCGTACGTAAGAATGAAGGTGCGGGGTGTTGCATATGTCTTGTTATAAATGCATACATGAATTTACTTATACAGTGAACTGTTTTTCCATTATATATATAGTATTAGTGTATAGTATTAGTATATATCTAATAGTATTAGGATAAATACTAATAGTATTAGGATAATGTTATATATTATAACATTATACCATATAATATATTAGTATAATATTAGTTTAAAATTATATGTTATATACTAATAACATTACTATATAGTATTACGATACTATATAGTAATACTAGTATTAATATTAGACAGCTAACCTAGAATTAGGGTTTGCTAATGGCAAAATGACATAATTAATAAAAATAGCAATACTAGGCTTTATGAATATAATAATAATATCACATATTTATGCTAAATTGCTTGATGTGTTTGATGTAATGTTATTTTAGAGAACTTATTAAGAACATAAAATATTCTTAAAATCTAATATCAATTAGTGAGAATTAATTTTTACATTTTTAACAAAACATCGAAAAAATATATATGTTAATGTTGTTAGTAATATTCTAACTTATAGTCAATAAAATATGGTCTACGAAAAGATTATAAAAATGATTGTATGTCTTGTTATAAATGCATACATGAATTTAATTATACCGTGAATTGTTTTTTTTTTCCATTATATATATAGTATTAGTGTATAGTATTAGTATATATGATAGTTAGACATCATTATATATAATACGAAAAGACAATCGTTTCATAGGAAGTTGCAATCAACTTCTCATTCCTCTCTTGCCGCTTGTCTACTTTGATATATACGATATTTAGACATCATTAATGTATAGTCTTGTCTCATTAATTATTGTTTTCTCTTAGGATCTTTTATATTATTCATAAAATTTTCTAATTCAAGCCTTAAATTATAATCTAGACATTTTAATGAATTAAAATAATTATATATAGTTATTATTATATTAGACTATAATATATATAATACTTAATATATTATGTTATATATAATAACATTATACCGTATAATATATTAGATTAGTATTAGTTTAATATTATATGTTATATACTAATAGCATTATTATATAGTATTATTATACTAACAACAACAATATACTATATATAGTAGATAGCATTATATATAGTGTATATATAATAATATATATAGTATAGTATAAAAAATATTATATATATATATAATACACTATATTCTATATATATATTATATATTATATATTATCAT
>NW_023352225.1:0-442 GCF_001411555.2 Juglans regia
TTCTAATACTTCTCAAAAGTGCTCATTCATTTAACTTGTGACTTTTTACAAGCATCATTTCATTTATGTGATGTGACTTTTCACATGTACCCTTTCATTTTAATAAGTTGTAACTTTTCACATGTGCCCTTTCATTCTCTATAAATAGGGAACCCCACCCACAAAAACAAAAACTCTAAATTCTCTACAAAATTTAGAGAAACACATCATCATTCTCTTTGTCTTTCTTTCTTTGGGCTTTGACTATTTTATATCGGGTTTGAGGATCTCCTTTTGTGTGCACCGACGAGGAGATTAACGGGAACCAACGTTATTGTATCTTAGGAGCAGACTGTCAAGAAGCTTAGTGCATGTTTAATATTGGAGGCGGCAGAATCTACTCTAAGAAAAGCGTCTATAACAACGTGCCTCAATACCGGGTTCTCTTTCAAATTTATTATTT
>NW_023352226.1:0-303 GCF_001411555.2 Juglans regia
ACGATGGGCAGGGCGCAATTTTCCTAAAAATCCACTCCCGAGTGGTCCTTCTTGTCAATTCCTCTCGCAAGGCGGAAAAAACAAAAACGAGGGGTGCAACACGAGGACTTCCCAGGAGGTCACCCATCCTAGTACTACTCTCGCCCAAGCATGGTTAACTGCGGAATTCTAATGGGATCCGGTGCATTAGTGCTGGGATGATCGCACCCATCAAAGTAATTATTTCAAATTCATATAATCCTAGGGCGACCTACTAGCGTATTTCCGATCCGAATGCGAACCGGCGATCTGATCGAAACCCTT
>NW_023352227.1:0-469 GCF_001411555.2 Juglans regia
TGCTTCGTTTGGTTTCTTAAATCCTCTCAACTCATCATTACAACTTTTTCAAATTTCAACACAAAATATAATAAACAATTCAATTTTTTCAAATCTCAAAATAATAATAATATTAAAAAATAATATTATAATAATATTTTATCATCTCAACTCAACTCAACTCAACTCACTTCAACATCCAAACACAACCTAAGTTTTAAGGGCAATGCTACTTAAAAAAAAAAAAAAAAGCAATGCTAACTCCACAACAAAATGTTCAAAAATTCTAATAAAAAAAAAGGTGCAAAAATTATGTATATATATATATATATGAGCAATGCTACGTACAGTTTTTAAATGAAGATTGCATTATAAGTATAGTTAATTTTATCTTTAATTTTTTTTTAAATTAAAATAATATCCTTATCAAAATTATATTTTTTTTTATTTAATGAAGAGTTTGCACATGAACTGTAAATAGAATTTCTCT
>NW_023352228.1:0-201 GCF_001411555.2 Juglans regia
GGAGACGTTTGGATTCACAAGTCATCTCAGCTCATCTCAACTCATCTCAACTCATCTCACTACTATTCATTACTATTCAGCAACTTTAACTCACAAATTTCACTACTATTCATAACTCATCTCATTACTATTCACAATCCATCTCAACTCATCTCAGCTCATCTCAAGTCATCTCAAGTCATTTTCGAATCCAAACGTCTC
>NW_023352229.1:0-269 GCF_001411555.2 Juglans regia
GCAGAAACTTCCTGCACGGCCATCAAGGGCGAATCTTCTCCCGTCCGGCTCTATCAGGTATTGAATGCGTGCCCACCATCTCTTTTCTTTCCATTTCTCTCCGGAGTAACGCTCGAGAGAACCCATTATAGTGCATATTTTGTATTTACTGTTATTGTTTCTAATTGATTATTTTTAACTTTCATTTTTAGAAAATGTGTATTTCACATTATGTATATAAAATAAATACTCCTAATAATAACTTCTATCTCTATTTATTTTCTCTCCGT
>NW_023352230.1:0-211 GCF_001411555.2 Juglans regia
TATGGGTGTTTTCATAATGTGTGGAGTAGTGAATAATAACTGATTAGAATATTTTTTCTTCCCAAAAACATTAGCTGTAACAGAACAGCAAAAACAAGAAACCGAAAAGTGTTTCCGTTGAGAAGTAATAGGTCTACAAAAAGAATTAATTTTCACAACCACCTATCATATGTTGCCTTGTTTCGCATCTTTTCAGAATAATCGAGTCAGG
>NW_023352231.1:0-2151 GCF_001411555.2 Juglans regia
AGTTCTCTTTAATTAATTAAGAATATTATCGTATTTAAATTATGTTAAAACTATAATTATTTATATAGTTTTAATTTTTTATAAATATTTAACAAAATTTCATTATTTATTTAATGATGAAATATTAGTATTTTATAAATTAAATTTGATAATTTATTTTTGATTTGATATTTATATGTTAATTATCTATTTTAAATTAATTTTAATCAGCATTTAAATTTTCACTATTGATCAAATTTGGAGAGTTATGATGAAGGGTTAGATTTAAATCCTAAAAAGTTTATTTTCCCCTCACTTTTTATTTCAACCTCTCTCTCCTTCCACTCAGCCACGACTTCTCTTTCTCACCCGATCTCCTCCCTCAAGCAGCCGTGCGCCACCGTGGGTGTCACTGACCTCGTCACTGGCTTCCCTCACGCCGGCGAGCAAACCCCACCGTCGAAGCCCCTTGGTAGCTCCTCCCTTCGCCGCACGCGAGCAACTCGAAATGGGTCTCAACGCTTGCGCCACTAGGCCACCGCACCACCACCATCGAGCTCCTCTTTCTCCGGCGACCACCCCCATGGACCCAAGCCACTGTCGAAGCCCTCATGGCAGCCCTCATCTCCTCGCAACTCCCTCTCCCGAAATGGGTCTATCCGTTTATTGATCATTACATATAATTCAATTAAGATATTGTATGAGGTGATTTTGTGATCTGTTGTGGTATTTTTTAATAATTTTTTTTATATTTTGTGGTGATCTTGTGAAGATGATTGCTGTGAGGATGTAGAGATGGACGAAGAAGAGAAGCGTAAAATAAGAATAATGTTTATTATTGTTCATTAATGTTCATCTTACTATTTATTAGACAATACACACTTTTAAATATAAGGAAATATATATACGCACACATATATAAAAGGTTAAGTGGCATCCTAGTATAGTAAGGTCGGTAATGACCGAAGCGTCAAATCGGCCAGACGACAGTAATTAATTTGTTCATATTTTATTATTTTTTTTATTTTTTTCCTGTTTGTGCTATTTATTTGATTCAGTGATTGCGCTGATATCTAGAATGTGCTTAGTTACTTTGAAATTAGTGGTACTTGTATAAAATCTTATATGGCGTAAGATTTTCTAATTGATAAAAAAAAAAACACGTTTACCACATCTATCAAATTGAAGAAAAAAATAAAGTGTAATTTCAAATATTAAAATAATCTAATGTATAAGAATAAAATTATTATTTATTTATGTTCATCATTTATTATGAAATTTAAATTATATTAAAAATTCAAATTAATTAGATAGTTTTTTTCTCTTAAAAATGTACAGTAAAATTTTATCATTAATTTAATGATGAAAAATTAGTATTTTATAAATTAAAGTTGATTTTTAATATATGATATAATATTATTCTCTTAAAAATATTTAGTAAAATTTTATCTTTTATTTAATGATGAAAAATTAGTATTTTATAAATTGAAGTTAATTTTAAGTGTATGATATAATATTTAAATTTAAATTATCTATTTTATGCTAGTTTAAATCAATATTTAAACTTCCACCGTTAGATTGAATTTGAAGATTAAAGATGAAGGGTTGGAATTTAAAACTCAAAAACTAATATTTTTTCCTACTTTTCCTTTCTCTCTCTCTCATTCCTCACGCACGATTATGGTATTATGTCGCACATTGACATTCACACGAACAAACCCAAAAATAAATAGAAAAAAAAAAAAAAAAAAACTTATTACTGTTCATAATTACTGTTTATGAACAGTAATATAAATATATATGTGAAAAAGAAAAAAAAAACTGCTTTACTGTTCATTACTGTTAAGTAACATTATAAGCGCTTTTAAGTAATAGGCAGATATATATATATATATATATATATATATATATATATATTTACATTGAATGAGATAAGTCAAGTTAGAATTACAAGTGGATATGTACAATACAGATTTAATCTAAAATGTTATGGTTCCTATACATCAGGAGTAGGGGTGTAAACTCAAACCGGAAAACCGGAAAATCGGACCGGACCGGACCGGTTTTACCGGTTTTACCGGTTTTGAACCGGTCCGGTCCGGAACCGGTTTTTAAAACGTAAAAACCGGCCGGTTCCGGTCCGGTTCCGGAATTTTTTGGACCGGACCGGAT
>NW_023352232.1:0-613 GCF_001411555.2 Juglans regia
GGAGGGATAGAAGATGGGGTTGTTATATCAGATAATTTGGGCTGCTGCTGGTGTGTGAAATAAATTCTGGACTTGCTTCGGAGGAGTTTGAATCTTGGCTTATCTGTTGTCCAACATGGTTCATTAATAGGATCACAAGTACAACGAATTGAAAACCCGATTTGCAAATTCGGTGTGGCATATAATAAAAAAATTATTTATTTAACTCTTGCGAATTAAATCATCCCATATCAATACGTAGATGATGCATTTTGCAGTACACCAACTTGCAAAGTAATATGACTCCAATCGTATTTAAAAAAAAAAACAAACTTGTATCAAGGAGAAAAGGACTTAGGGTAGATTTGGAGAGTGAGATGAGACATAAAATTCTCATCTCATCTCATCTCATTATTACACATTTTTCAAATCCTCATACAAAATATAATAAACAATTCAATTTTTTCAAATCTCAATTCAACTTTTTCAAATTCCAATACAATAATAATATTAAAACATAATATTTTAAACACTAAAACAAAACACAAAATTATCATCTCACCCCTCAAACCTGCCCTTATTCAACACTTTGACATTTCAATCTATTACTTTTTATTTATTATCAAAAGAATAT
>NW_023352233.1:0-2216 GCF_001411555.2 Juglans regia
TTTGACAAAAATTGACTACTTTGGATAAATGTCATCAGCAAGGTAGTACCATATTCTGTACTCATTGCCATTGACTGAGTAATTTACTTCTGAAGCACGACCTTGTGCTAGTTTTATGAAAATAAAATCTCTCTAACACATTGATATCGTTATGTGAACCAGGCAAATAAAAAAATGCATGTCATATCCAAAGATCATACGAAACAATTGCTTCTAAAATAATTGTTGGTTCACTAATATGGCCAGAGTACATACCATTCCATGTAGCGGGACAGTTTTTCACTTCCAATGCATGCAGTCAATGCTTCCGAGCATCCCAGGGAATCCATATTGTTCACCAACCGTGAGCAATTGAGCAATATCATTAGCATTTGGAGACCGCAAATATTCATTAGAAAAAACAACAACGATTGTCTTTATGAACTTTTTTAGACTCTCAATTGCGGTGCTTTCTCCAATTCGTATGTATTCATCCATAAAATCAATAGTTACTCCATACGCAATCATTCTAATGGCAGCAGTTATCTTTTACATAGAAGATAAATCAAGTCTTCCGAAATTATCTCTTTTTTGGATGAAGTAGGGCTCATAAGCCTCAACCTCATTAAGAATACGAAGAAATAGCGAACGACTCATACGAAATCTCATTCGAAAAAGATTCAAGGGATATACTGGTGGTTCTGCAAAATAGTCACGAAATAGCTGTTCATGCCCTTGAATATGATCACGCCGAATATACTTATGACGCTGCCGATTGTGACCACGCTGGGATATTGATCCGTCATTATCAGTAAGAAAAACCTCCAACTCTTCTTCAGTGAATAAGTTAAGCAACAACTTGCAGAAGAACAAACGAGCCATTTGATGAAGTGAGTAGGAGAAAAGGTCGAAAATTGGAAATTTGCAAGATGAAATAGAGGTTAGGTTCAGGAGAATGTGATTGTAACCAAAATGCCTATTTATAAAAATTAAAATTAAAAATTAAAAAATAACCATTACAATAGGACGAAAAAATGTTACGGTTAGAGAGAAGACAAAAAATGCTACCTTTGTAAAGAAGACAAAAAAAATTACTGTTGTAGAAAAGACAAAAAATTTGATTTTTGAAAAGAAGAGGAAAAAGACAAAAAATGTAATAATTAAGAATGGAAATAGCAGTGAGAGAAAAACGTAATAAAGTATGAATAGGAAAAAGTTATTTTAATAGGATAAGGAAAAGATAGGGAATGAGATGCAGGAGCTTTTTTAAAGATAGTTAAAATATGGGATAAAATTTAGGAAATTATGTATTTTAGTTAAAATTTAGGAAATTTTATGGAGAATAGGATGTGAATGCTCTTACTAGAGATAGTACTCTACTACTCTTGATCAGGCATTGCAGTATTAGGCTCATGTGTTTGGATGCTAAGGTAATGTCAAATTATCTAAATTGATATTTGAAAAGTAGTGTTTTGTGGATCCTATTAAGATGTATTTAAATGTAAATAGGTTGAGATATATATTTGAATGTATGAAGAAGGTTGAGATATATTTAACTTTTTATGAGAATTTAAAAAATAGTAAGTCTCATTAATGATTAGTTTGAGATGAGTTGAGATGATCTTGAGATCCAAACATATTAAGTATCTCAGATGATCTCTGAATAGTGACGAGAATAGTTTATAAATAGTAATAAAGTAGTCTGAAAATATCTAATAACAATTTTGTTTTCAAACAAACCCTCGATATATTTGTTCCTCCTCTGTGTAAACATAACAACAATAAGCTCCAAATTGTCAGATATGTCGTGCTATCATCAAGCATGAGGAGTCATGTACATAAGGTACTAAATCATAGACGTGAGCTACCTAGATGTATCTACTTGTTTTGGGTGTTTATAATTAAAACACTGTCTAATATTCTTTATGTATTTCTTTTTATTTAAGGAAAATGATAAATGTAGTTAAGAAAAATTTACAAAAAAACTTACTTCTCTACATGTCAGTTCTTAATAAGCTGAAAATCATAAAATTTGAAATTCAAAATTTAAATTAAAAAAAGAAAAACCTAATAGAATGAATCTTATAAGTAAAAATGTAAGTAAAAATAAAAGTACATATAAGACTACTCTTTATTTAAACAAAATTATCTTATTTTGACCATTACAGAAAATGAGTTTTTTTTTTTTGCCAGCAGGAAAGCAATAATATACAAATATCGTAATTAAATGATGGTTT
>NW_023352234.1:0-5584 GCF_001411555.2 Juglans regia
CTACTGAGGCAGCAGGTAGGTTGCTCGATCACTTGGATGAGGCAACAGGATAATTGATTGCTTTGTTAGGGTAGCAGGAGCTTTGCTTGGCTGCTATGCTGAGTTAGCGTGAAATTTTCTCGACTGCTTTATTGAGGCGCAAGTGTTAACATTGGTTGCATGCACGTGTGTTAATCTTGGTTTGCCTGTTTTGCAGGGTCCCAAGTGCCTGACTTTAAAGTGACCCGGTTGTTCAGAGAAGTTTTCACCAAAAACCAAACTGATTAGGTAAATAATCCAACCAAGAGTATAAGACCTACAAATCTAAGCCAAATGGCCTAATGTTTGGTGAGATTTTGATTTTTGTAGTGTTCAAGTGTGGCTTGAAGATGACTCATTGTTGGGATTTTCCCTTCTCTCTTCTTTTGCTGCAGTGTGAGGGCTCGAGGTGCCTAGGTAAGGCTTGAGGACAGCCTTGTCTTGGTGATAGTGCTTGAGAGTGACCCCCTAGCTGGTTCTCCAAGTCAGCCATTGTTGCTTGGGAGAGCCTTGTTGCACAAGAGAGGCTTGTTGCTCAGAACAGACTTGTTGCTTAGTAGAGCCTTGAAACTCGTTCATACATTCATCGATGGTATCAATGAGCTTTAATTTGGGCTGTGCAAAACTTTCGATGACTTTGACTCCGACCGACTCTCTCTTTGACTCCGACTCCGACGGGTTCAAAAGATTCAGAGTTTAGAGTAGGAGTTGCTCCGAAAATTTTGGTTAGAGTCAGAGTCGATTGGCATCAACTAGTGGTGAGCACAGACAAAATGGGAATCGGATTCCCCTAAATCCGCCTCCGACTCTGACTTTGTTGGAGTTCAAATCTGAACTCCGACTCCAACTTCGACTTGTGTAGCATTTGATTTGACTTTGACTTCAACTTGTCGAAGCAGAGTCGAATTTGGACTTTTTTGAAACTTTTTTTTCAGTTTTATATTTTGCCCTTTTTTAAAAAAAATAAATTTTTCAACTTTAAAATTTTAGTTTTTCCAATGATTAAAAACCAAAAATAAATCATTTACTGTTGATTTACATGTATATTAATATCTAATTTGTTTTTATACGAAACTTATATTATAGTATATAATTACATGTTATCATACTATAATATTACATATTATTTCTAGCATCTAATTACATGTCATTATACTATAGTATTATGTGCTATTAACTTATTGTATTAGACTTATTTCTATACTAGACTTATACTATAGTGTCCAATTACATATTATTATATTATAGTATTACATGTTATTATATTATACTAATTTCTAATTTATTTATAACTTATTTCTACACTAAACTTATTTCGAGTGTCTAATTACTTGTTATTATATTTTAGTAAATTAGTGTTATGTGTTATTAACGTATTATATTAGACTTAGTAGTTATTTCTATACTAGTGTCTAATTTATTTCAATACAAGACTTATACCATAGTGTCTAATTACATATTATTATACTAATGTCGAACTTATTTCTAACTTAATTATATACTAGACTTTCTAGTATCTAATTACATATTATTATATTTTAGTAAATTAGTATTATGTTTTATTAACTTATTATACTCTGTTTATTTCAATACTAGTATCTTACTTATTTCTATTCTTGATTATGTATAGTACTAATACTATGAAGCTTACATATACTAAACTATTATTAGTCTATTAATATTATAGCATAAGTATATTATTTTATAATAATTAGTTCATACTAGTATATTATTAAATTTAACTATATAAGTTATAATAAATATATAAATAAGTACATATTTTTATAACATATGTACAATATCGGATTCGGAGTCGAAGTTGGATTTGGAGGGAAATTTTGGAGTCAGAGTTGGTCTAATGACACATTGGACTCCGACTGAAAAACTAAAAATCTGTCTCTGACTTTGTTTCTTCAAAGTCATAGTGGAGACGAGGCGGATTCGGATTCGAATCGAATCGAAATTTTTGTTCAACCCTGGTTCTGACTTCGATATTTATACTTAATATATTTAATATTGTAATATAGATAATATGCAGTTTAGTGGCCTATTGTGTAGACATGCATTTTGCAAATACGCTTACCCGCTTTCGAGCCCCCCGTGTACGAGACAGTGTCTTGCAAACGTTTCTTTTAAGAAACTAAAAGGACGTTGTTTTCACCTCCTATATATTCATCTCTTGTTTTCAACTAAAGCCCTATGCATTTCCTTAACAACAACTTTGTTTTCCCTCTCTTCCTTCGTTTTCTCTCTTCCTTTGTTTTCCTAATTTTTGGATGTTGTCTTCGTCAATCCTTTAGCCAAAATGCAGTTCATCCTACACCTTCGTCATCTACTCCTTGGTTCTTAAAACAACCCAGTCATATGATCAATCCACCCTCAACACCGTTTTCGTCTTCAAAGACATTGGCAGCAACCCTTGCCTTCTCTATTCCTCTATGACCCTCGGTAACGTGAGTCTCCGTGGTCCACGCGGTTGCTGCAATCGAGTGCTTCTTGGGCTATTTTCTCATTTGGGCCTCCGTCTATGGTGGAACCATTGTCAGCAGCATGAAGGTAAGTATACTGAGTTTTGTTTGTTTTATGTTTCTTCTACTCTAATTGATTAGAGCTTAGAGCTCTGGTTTTCAATTTTTAATTTAATTACTTGCATGAGCCAAACACACCCTTAGGAACTTATGAAAACTCTTTCTTTGGAATTTCAACAAGCTTCAATTTTTTGTTAAACGATCTATTTTCGTTTTCATTAATATTGTGGATTTGGTTGTTTTGTTTGTTGATTGAATTGTGATCGCTGATCAATGAATGTTTGGTGGGTTTGGTTGCTTTGTTTGGGATTTCAGATGAATATTTGGTGGAATTTAAACTCCCGTTAATCTCTCTCTCTCTCTCTCTCTCTCTCTCTCTCTCTCTCTCTCTCTCTTTGTGGCTTTGATCCTCCGACTTCGACAACTCCGATTTGGAATCCATTGCGATTCAGAGTCGGAGTTGGAGTCGGAGCCCAATCCTAACTTTAATCGAGTCGAGTCGAGCATAGATGATTAGGCCTTAATGACCCTTAGTCGGGCCGAGTATACTTTAATCAGATATGTGTCATTTATTAATCGAGTGGATATCTTTTCACTATCGAGGTTTTTTTTCTAACAAGTTGAGTTCGATTTTAAATTTAACCGAGCAAGTTATCGAACAGACTGATTCATTTACAACCCTAACAACATCTCATGAGAATACAATAAGTTAAATTAGGTTGCATTTAGACATAGTATAAGGTTTTGCATTTATTGTAGTAATAAATCGTTTCCTCAACCTTTGGTGAGGACCTTGCAATAAAAATGGAATAAGTAGAATTTCTTATAAAATAAGTATATATTAAAAAACAAAAATATTAAAAACCAAATGCATGCATACAAGCATTTCACGTGGTCTCTACACCAATTGAGTTAATAAAATTGAGTGAATGAATTTTCAGAGGGAGGTGGGGCTTGCAAGGCCCGAAACAAACAATAATAAATAATGGACAGTATTGGGAGGGTAGGCTCGGGCGTGTTTGGTGGTACCGTTGAGCATATCTAAGGACAAAATCAATACAAAATATTTTTTCATCATCTTTATATCACATATGATATATAATTTTTTAATTTTTAATTTTTAATTTTTTTATTAAAGATATGATATTTTATATATAGATGATAAAAAGAAAAATTTAATTAATTTAAAAAGAATATATAAGAATTAAAATAAAATAAAAATAAAAATAATGTAGAGTATGTAAAAATGATAAACGATGTTAACAACTTATCGGGCCGCCAGCACTTACCACGCTAGTATAAATTTGTAGTTTTTTTTATCATTTTATTGTAAATATTTTTTTAACATTTTTAACTATTAAAAAAAAATTAAAAAATATATATATAACTTTATTAATAATCACTTCATTTAATTAACCACTAAGTAAAATAAAATTAAAAAAATTAAAATATTCGAATGAAAATTTTAAACAGTAATATTGATGAGATTAAATATTATTTTTTCTTTCTTTTTTCCCTTTATATGTCAGAGCATTTAAGGCTTGACATGTCCTGACCTCATATATATATATATATATATATATATATGCAAAACCCACGTCGATAGGTACTAGAAATTAAAAGATAAATGCTACTATAACAGCTCTTCCCTCCCGCTTCTCCCTCATGCTTGACATGGAATGCCCACGTGGCATGATATTAGTATTCTTTTCTCTTCTCATCAATTTTTCTTCTTCTCTTCCAAACTCATGAATGCAAGCTCCCCCAAACTCATATCCTTTCCTCAAAAACTCTCTCATGTTATTGTTTTTTCACTAATATTTTCTTACTTCTTTTACCCCTTCATGTAAGCAAATATTCCACCCAATAAATCCTTTGCATAAAACTTAATATCTCTATCTTTTTCAGAGTCGGTCTAAAGTTTGCAACTTTGCAAGTTATGGGTACAGATGTTCTTTATTCAATATTAATTTTTCTTTTATGTCCGCAAGCCAAACCCATCAATTTTCCTTCAAATCCCATCCTCCACAAGCCAAATCCATAGATTTTTCTTCGGATCCCACCGTCCACAAGCCCATCGTCCACAAGCCAACCCATTGATTTTTCTTCGCATCTCATCTTCCGCAAGCCAAACCTCACATATTTGTCTGAAACTTGTTATTTTCTTGAAAAACTATTATTTGCTAACATCTATGTTTGTTGTTTGGCTACGAGAAAACTGAGATGAGCGTAACAAAATCAAAATAAGAGAATGTTTGTATTGTTTTCTCATAAAACCCATAATTCTTACTTTAATTTTGGAATTTAAAGTAGAAGTTTCCTTTCTTATTCAAAGACATTTCATTGGATCGCATTTTTGTGAATTTTTGTTCTTGAATTGGTAACTTCATTTACAAGGGATACTGGAGGCGATGTCGCTCAGAAATTCACGTGAGAAAAATGCAATTAAAATGATGTTTTTGCTAAGGCTAATTGCCGAAGAAGTCACCCAGAAATGAGATATGAAAAGTCTCATTTACATTTTTGTTCCTTTCCCTTTTTTGTTTTGTTTAATATAATGATAAATGGCATGATAGAGGCGTGATACATCAAGCGGGAGGGCCGAACGGAGACTGTAAAATGACTCAAATTAAAAAAAATAAAACTAGAAATTTGAAATTGGAAAACTGCTTCCTTATTTTTACAGATGAAATGAGAGGAGTTGAGATTAAAATTAAACGTTAAATAAAATATTGTTAGAATATATTTTTCTAATATTACTTTTTTTTAAATTTGAAAAAATTGAATTGTTTATTTTATTTCGTGTGAGAATTTAGAAAAACTGTAATGATTAGATTTGATGAGATGAATTGAGAGGAGTTATAAAAACAAACGAGGCAATAATTAATTAGACATGGTGTTCATTATAAGAATTATTATATTTTCAAGTCAGTCTTCAAAGCACATTATCAACGTTGCTTAAATAGTAAGACTTGATTTATAGGATTTAAATTTTACAATTTATCTTTCAAATAATACTATATAATTAAGCATTTTAC
>NW_023352235.1:0-564 GCF_001411555.2 Juglans regia
TATAAAAGAGTACTATTACATCCACAAACGAATTATATAAAAGTAATTTCACAAACTGATGTTACTTTATCTTATTCGTTAGATTTACTTTATAATAAAAGTAATTTTATAATCTGACGAATCACATTATGTCACATCAGTTTGTGAGATTATTTTATGTAATCCATTTGTAGATAGAGTATTTCCCATGATAAAAAGATAGTATGATGGCCTCTGTTGCTATCTCTAAGTTATTCCTATTCGTCATGGGCGCTTGTACCACACTCATAAGATCATTGGTGAATGCCAGAGATAATAAATTAAGAAGAGTGATACAATTACAAAGTGATTATATAAAAGTAATTCCACAAACTGATATAATTTCATGTGATCTATTAGATTTATTTTATAGTAAAAATAATTTTACAATATGAAAAATCATGTGAAACCACATTAGTTTTTAGGACTACTTTTATTAAATCTTTTTGTGGCTAGAATATTTCTAATAAATTTAATTGGTGGAATACGACGTGCCAAAGAAGATGTTAGTGGGGTGCACGGTAGGGGAGGGCAGTGGGGCCTCAA
>NW_023352236.1:0-1030 GCF_001411555.2 Juglans regia
TGTTGCAGAAGCATACCAAATACCAACCATCCACTTCCAATGGCATATAACTAGCATTAGAGATTTTTTTTTGTGGGGGGGGGGGGGGTTGTTCTTGATTATAGGTGGTCTGCCTATTTTTGGATAGGCTCTTCTTTCGCATGAAAAAACATCATTATCAGAATTAGATGATTTAGATTTCAAGAAGTTTAAGTAAAGAAATTATTATATATCTTTCCATTTACAAGTAAATCTTAAAATATTTTCTCTCGCTCTCTCTTGTATGGAATGAGTGCAGAGATGGCTATTTCCGGTGCTAATTGCCGGAAATAGTTCTCTATCTCGTTCCGATTTTTTCTTGCTTTAGATCACCGATTATTATGGGTCAGTTGTGCTCTTTTGGGTGGAATCAAAGGCTTCCAAGTTTTCACAAGAGGCATGGATGTCCTCGATAAAAAATTGTGGAGAAGAGCTTAAGGGTTTAGAGGTTTGTGATTTTGGGTCATAGCAATATGGGGTTGCTGGTGACTGGTGACCGCTGCCCCCGTTCGCTTTGCCTCCGCATGGGTGGGGCAAACCCCCGTCCACCAAATGTTAGTGCCATTTGGTGGCAGGGCCTTCCACGCCGCATCTGGTATATATTTATTATTTATATTTATATATATTTATATTTTACAAATTGCATATATATAAATATATATTACAATTTGTTAAACTTGTTCACAAAATTATACATATATTGCATTTACCTCATAAACCAACTTTTATATAGGAGGTCAATACAATATAATCTTGTGAACAAGTCTAACAAATTTAAAAATTGATAATATAGTTTTTATGTTGTCAGTTGTTAAATTATTGTTGTATATATAAATTTTAATTATATAATAATTTGGGTTTGGGTCAAAATTGTTTTAGGTCCAATGGGGCATCGGTACCCTTGAAGTGGGTAGGGGACAGGGCGGATGGGATGTCCGCCCCCCGACCCCGAGGTAGGGGGGCCCCGCATATGCGGGTATCACCCCTAGCTACGGTGGAAGCAGTGTTTCAA
>NW_023352237.1:0-262 GCF_001411555.2 Juglans regia
AAAGAGTTAGTCTATATACAGTCTCCTAATGAAGACTGCTCATGCAAGTTTATACAGTTATATTTTAAAAAAAAATTAAAATTATAATAATATTTTTTCCATTTTTTATTCATATTTATCAATGAGACTACACACACAGTCTTGAAAATATAATTTCTCTTCTTTCTTAGAAATTTTCTAACCCTAAACATTGATTTGCTGCTATAGTCTCACCCTTTCTACCCTTTTTTAAAAGTTTTTTTTTTTTTTTTTTTTTTTTTTT
>NW_023352238.1:0-278 GCF_001411555.2 Juglans regia
CAAAAAACCCTTCTGAAAAAAGATCTCTTGATTTTGTTTGGCTTAAGATTCCAACGCAATTGCATGTTGTTTGCATGCATCTATACATCTTTTCATCCGTTACGGGACAATTGATGATTTGATCATATAGTATCAAAATAGAAATCCTGAGTTCGAATCATAATTCTACACTGTAACCCATGCATTTTATAATCAAATATTGATCCACATGCTAGCCTAACCCACTTATTGAGGAATCGTCTGACTCATACACGAGGAAGAGTGTTAAAATATAAGTT
>NW_023352239.1:0-383 GCF_001411555.2 Juglans regia
CGTAACTTTTCATTTTTAGCTATATATTGATCAAGAACCACAAGCGTTAAGTTGTTTCGGAGAATGGATAACGCGGTGTTTTTGTTCTATCATAATATATTATTTTATTAAAAATAGTATTTACATAATTAATTTTAATGAAATGATATTTTATGATACGATGAGCATATCACATTATTTATTATATGAGATTATCTAATAATTACTTAGATAAAAATCAATTATATATACATGATGAATTTAGTTACATCATATGAATTATTTTATTATTAAGTCGGTGTATAAATTATATCATCTATATTACTTAAACGATAAGATTTTATTTATAAGATTATTCCATATAATCATTTTAAGTATACTTTACACATAGAATAAATTTTGTT
>NW_023352240.1:0-277 GCF_001411555.2 Juglans regia
TTGGTTGTCATGGACCATGTGGGCGTTCTCGTGCTCTTGGATGCGGAACATTGTGTTGGTGTGGGGGGTCTCCGGCCTCTTTATCCCAAACCGAGCGTTCTCGTTTGACACGAACGATTGTCGTGCGCGCGTCTTGATCCTATCCTCCTTCCGGAGTGGTAGGTTTACGTGCGGTGCCGGCATCGAGAATGAATGCTACCTGGTTGATCCTGCCAGTAGTCATATGCTTGTCTCAAAGATTAAGCCATGCATGTGTAAGTATGAACTAATTCAGACT
>NW_023352241.1:0-301 GCF_001411555.2 Juglans regia
GAAATAAAGAAAAATAAAATCTTATCACTCTGGTCTGATATTTATCGGATCTCAAACAGACGAATCAAATAGAAGAAAGTCCCAAACTTTAAGATCCGAGAAATAGCAAGCCTGCCCAACCAAAAAGCCATCACCTATAGCTGAAAACCTCTTATAACAAAGAAAATATCATCTCATTTTATTTAATTATTATAATTTTATTTAATTATTATAATTTTTTTAAATTATAAAATAATAATAATATTAAAAAATAATATTTTATTTAATTCTTAACTTTCATTTTATCTCTTCTAATCTGTGA
>NW_023352242.1:0-781 GCF_001411555.2 Juglans regia
TCGAAAGAAAAATATTACTCTTATCACACATTTTTATCGTTCTATTATACTGTTATGATTTTTTATTTTTTTTTTAAATTTTTTTACTTAATAATTAAAAAAATATTTTTTAATAATATTATAATTTTTTTATTTTTTAAAAAAATATTTTAAAATGTTAAAAAATACATGTAAAAAAAAAAAAAAAAAGAAAAAAAATTTGCCTAACAATAGCTCCTAGTGAAAACTGGAAGCAGAAGACGTAGCACGTCCCAAACCGAAAACAGAGATTTTGGATTTTTACTTTTTCGAAGAGTCCTGCTATGCTCATCGCTCATAGTCACTGTTGAAGTTACAGTTAGTTATAAAATTTTATTTTATTTTATTTACTTTTTTATACATGTATTTTTTAATATTTTTAAATATTTTTTAAGAAAATAAAAAAACATAATATTATTAAAAAATATTTTTTTAATTATTAAATAAATTAAAAAATTATTAAACATTTAAAAAAATTAAAAAATTTATAATATTAATAAAAAAAATATTTTTTTAATCATTAAATAAATTAATTAAAAAAAATTATTTGAAATATTTTTTAAATCATGAATTCGAGATCAGAGATTTCTGTTAAGAGAAAATATTTATAACAGCCGGAAGATACAGTACACTCAACGTATTGAGTATTAAAAAAAAAAATTGATATAAAGTGTGCTGTGACTTTCGCTGATGCGCAGCTCTTCTGCTAATCAATCTATCAGCTCTACCCCACGGCCCACGTGATACCCCGTTCCCTACCCTT
>NW_023352243.1:0-700 GCF_001411555.2 Juglans regia
CGGACCCTTCTAGAGTCACCGCAGGGCCTCCCGCTGGGAGCTCCCGCAGGTCTATTTGAATTTTTTTTTTTTTTTTTTTACATACATTTTTTTAATATTTTTAAATATTTTAAAAAAATTTAAAAAAAAATCCCATCGCCATTAAAAAACATTTTTTAATAAAAAAATAAAAATAAAATAAAAAAAAATTCCAGCGGGAGCTCCCAGCTCCCATCGAAAAAACTAGCATTTTCCTTTTCTTTTCATCGTTGTGAGTATCAACGACTTTTTTTTTTTTTTTTTTTTTTTTACAATTATCCTCTCGAATATACAAATAAATTAAGTTAGTAATAATTTCTAAATATATTTTTTAGATTTATTTTTTTAATAAAAGAATTAAGATTTATATATTTAGAATTTATATATATTATTATTTAAAATAAATTAATAAAATAATTTTTTTTAATATAATACATCAGATTATAAAATTATTTTTATCATAAAATATTTATAACAAATCTTATAAAATTATATTAATTTATAAATTTATTTTTATATAATTTATTTATATTTTTAATTTTTTAAAATTTATATATAAATTAATAGTAATAATATTATAACTATAATTAAAATGACTTAAAACAAAATTGTTCGTATGCCAAACTTTTTTTATTGAGTTTTAATTTTAAAGAGTTTTTCGATTTTCAGCAGATCATATTCC
>NW_023352244.1:0-886 GCF_001411555.2 Juglans regia
ATCGAATTCGACCCGTACAAACCGCTTATAAAATCTACAAATGAAATCTTAGTCTCCTCTCGCAAAATCGATTTTAACCCTTCTCCATATATCGAAAATTACTTTAGGATAGTGAAAGTTGCCATCGAAGGTATAGAGTCTCAAGGACTTTCTTGATTTTGTAGCGACTGTGGAATGCATGGGTGAAGTTGAGGGAAGAAGACTAGTTACAGAGGACGGGACTAGTAGTGAGTTGGAGGACTTTGTCAATGGAGACCAGGTTGTTGAGCTCAGTGAGTTGGGCGTGTGACTGTGAGAGAACCAAGACCATGGCAATTTTAGTTTTCTGAGTTTATCTTCCCATTTTATCACACTTCACAAGCTTTTCACTCTTCTCACGCAGCGCACCATTTTCTCTTTAATTCATTTTCTTGATTACATCCATTTCTATTTCTCCAGTCATTTTATTTTACATTTTCACTTCACTTTATATTGAGAACCATAACAGTGGGGTAGAGATGGACGGCGTCTGCATGGCGAGGTAGAGATCCAGAGGCAACTGAAGCGAGTTGGCGACGGGCTAGCCGTAGTGGGAGCAGGGACCTTGTGTTTACAATCCGTGAAGTAAGAAGTAAAATTGAGAGCACCAACTGCAGGAGTATGGTTTGAAGGAAGAGGAGGGTTGAAGATGAAGGGGAAAAAAAAAAACACGGGTTGAATATGCGGGTCGGGTCGATTCTGCCCAACTGATCAAGAAGTGCGAGTCGAGTCAGGTCGACCCAAAATATTGAACAGGTTGCTCTGGTTGCAACCCTAATTTATAGGGAGATTTATAATATTTTTAATTTTTATAAAAAAATATTTAATTCTTCTTAATATTTAAATACATTTACTATTCAATCTTAAT
>NW_023352245.1:0-1703 GCF_001411555.2 Juglans regia
AATCTTATAATTTGAAGAAATTGATGTTTTAAAAAAAAATAATATACTATTAACATGTCACTTCATAAAACATTTTGGAAATAAAAAATTAACGTTAAAAGTTAAACAAGAATAAATAAAATTAATAAGAATTAACTAATATTTGGAAAGAAATGAAAAGTTAAGCAAGGACGACTTTTGGATGACTAAAGTCGGGTAACTCAATGGTGGCCCCCCACAGGTCACCTCATGGAGGTAGCCAAGAATATGTCACTTCTGTGGATGTCCCCTTCATCGGGACCACCCAAAAGTCTGGGCCAAAACTCCGAGGCCAACTTTCTTGGAGGTGGTCTTCTTTCTTCCTGTTTGTTTTGTTTTGTGGTTTTTTTTTTTCTCTCTCTCTTATTTTTTTAGTTAATTATTTTAATTTTTCGAGTTCTTAGGCTGATTTGGTAATAGAGTTAAAACAATCTTATATTACTATCTCATATAATTATTAAAATTTTTATATAAAATATAATAGATAATTTAATTTTTTCAAATCTTAAAATAAAAATAATATTTTATTTAACTTTCAACTTTTATTTCATTAATGTAAGGGGATCCGAGTCCGAATCCGATACCAATGAGGCTCAGCTGACAGATGCGATGTTAAAAATATTGGACTACTTAAAGAAAATAGACCAACACAAAATAAGCTGGAAGAGATAAATATTTGGGTGAAGAGCAGTAGATTTGGGCGAGGAAACTTAAGTAGGTGGGAAGAGATAAAAAATTGGATGATGAGACTTATCTCATAGTTGGTTGGGCGAGGAGCAGTGGCTGGAGATCTACTTGCTGAAGAATATGCTCTCGCTGGAGCTCCCTCGAGAGGTTGAAGAAAAAGTCAAAGAAGAACCTGACCAAAAAGTCCCTCCAAACGTTCAAAAAGAAAGATCTCCCAAAATTGTAGGTACTCCGTCCATTTTATCTGACCCTCTTCTTGCATGCACCTCAATAGTGATGAGGGATGTTTACTTTACGTGTCTAACCGTTTCTCCCTTTCATATTTTCTCCTGACACCTCATTGTCTCCTAGGGGTGAGCAACAAGGGCCAGTACCCTACCTCGCAGGGAGAAGGACCAGCTAGGACAAGGGACGGGATGACCCCAGTGAGGCCCCGCCTCGCTCCACATATATAATTTAAATATATTGTAAATATATCTATACAATTTATTAAAAATTTAAAATGATATTCAAGTTATTGGATTGCATTGGCCTCATAGGTCAACATTTATATAGTAATAAGTTTCACATTACTTAAGTATGACTATTGTAGTTACCTTGCCCTCCTAACTTTTATATAGGAGGCCAAGATAATCCAAAATACAATTCTTATGAGTTTAAATTCTTTTTGTATTTATAAATTTAAATTTATAATTTATAATTTAAATTATATTATAATTTGGACCCAAAAAAATATTTTTTGACCCAAAAATAATTTTTTAGACTCAATGGGTTAGCCTAGGCGGGGGATGGGACGAATGACATTTTTGACCCCTCCCCCACCTCCAGGGGCGGGGTGCGGGGAAGGGTCCCCCTACCTTGCATCATGCGGGTAGCATCCCTATTATCTTCTGGCACCTTCACCCCCATGTCTTTCTTGTCCCATTTCCCTTTCTCTTCCTTTATCTTTTAGTGATGACCATTTGATGGACTGAGCCTTGAGAACCATTTTGAGTCTA
>NW_023352246.1:0-364 GCF_001411555.2 Juglans regia
GGAAAATGATGTGTTAAATGAGAGATATTTTTATAAAATTATCTTATAAAAATAAGGTAATTTTATAAAAATATTTTTTATTTAATATTTTATTATATAATATATTATACAAAATGTTATGAATGTATTATTATTCTATTTGAAAAGAAATGAAAAGGGCGACTTTTGGATGATTAAATTCGGGTCACTCAATGGTGTGGCCCCCCACCGGTCACCTCAAGGAGGTAGGCCACAAATGCCACTTTTATCAGTCTATGGATGTCCCCTTCATCGGGACCATCCAAAAGTCTGGCCAAAACTCCGAGGCCGACCGACCTTCTTGGTGGTGGGTCTTCTTTCTTACCTCCTTTTTTTTTTTCTTTCC
>NW_023352247.1:0-403 GCF_001411555.2 Juglans regia
CTCATTTATTTTCATAATTTTTTTTAATTTATCTTAATTTATCTAATTATTAAATTTTTTTTTAAATTCTTATACAAAATAAAATAAACAATTTAACTTTTTTAAATTTTAAAATAAAAATAATATTAAAAAATATATTTTAACAATATTTTATTCAATTTTTAACTTTAATATCAACTCATTTCATCTCATATACGAAAATAAATAAGATTATTTTACACTTTTTTTTAAAAAACAAAATAAGATTTATAATTAAAAAATAATTTTTTTTTTTATATGAATATGAGATTTACTCACTTTTTTTTAAAATAAGCACTCAATAGCTAAGACTGCAAACATCAATTTTTAGCTAATAAATGGGCCATAACTTGCAAATTTGACTCTAGCTTTTGCTTTGACTAGT
>NW_023352248.1:0-3089 GCF_001411555.2 Juglans regia
CACCTTGTTGGGCTAGCTCCTATGTGTAGAGTTTGGTTGTGTTTGTAGCAGTTCGATTTGATGACCCAGCCTGACAAGGATTTATTACGGTTTTTGATGGATTTTCAATGAGTCTTGATTCAACCCGACCTGCTGACTAGGATTTATTATATATTATATGGAAAATTCTACAAACTATAACCTCATCTTACTCCTATTCTATATGATGAGGTGGTATAACCAATCAACTTCTGAAAATTTCTTTAAAAAATATAAAGGAAAATTCAATGGTGATAAGCATGTCACATTTTACATAGTAAGATGAAAGTAAGATAGGAATGTAGTTTGCAGCATTACTCATATTATATTATTCTCTTGTACAACGATTGCACTATATTTGCTTATCATATGAAATAAAATGTAAAAAATCAAGTGTGGTATGTGGTGTAGAAATGATGAGTAAAGTTATTCCTGATTTATAATGTCATTGCCTACCTGAACGACCATTTCTTCGTGTTGTATCTTAAATAGCCTTACTGCAAATTTTGATTATTTATATTTTTCTTCCTATATATGTAGCTCAAATGATTTGGAAAAATGAAGTGCAGGTCTATGTTTATTGGAGTGCAATTTATCCACGAAAATTATAAGATTAACCTTAACTAACACTTAGGTGAACAGGCGTGTACGTCACAATTCTTTGTCCAACTTGAATCCGTGTCAAATATTAACAATAGAACAAGCCAACCTCAAGATAAGGATTTTGTATGACGAGAGGAAATTTTTTAAGGAAAATGATACGAAAGTGTACTGATCAGTGTTTCTTTTTTAGCATTTGTGTTTGTTTGTCTTTTTAGTATTATATTTTTTATTAATTTTTTGTATTTTTTAAATACACAAAAAAATACTTTAAAAAAAATGCTTTAACACTAATCGATACCCTTTTCAATACCGATCCTTTAGGGTACGTTTAGATCATCAACTCTTCTCAATTCATTTCAATTCATCATTACAACTTTTTCAAATTTCAATACAAAACATAATAAAAAATTTAACTTTTTCAAATTTTAAAATAATAATAATATTAAAAAATAATATTCTAATAATATTTTATCATTTCAACTAAACTCAACTCAATTTAACATCCAAAGGCAATAGATGTATCATCTTCCATCTTTTAAAAGACTTTTTAAAGATAAAACCATTCCGGAACAGACTACCAGATCATCTAATTAATCTTTAGACTTGGTTTATTCTCCTCGAACCTCCAACGACTTAATACACCTCAAATCACACGAATCAACATCTTTGTAATTTGTTTAATCTTTAAAGTCCTTGGATTGAAGCAACTCATTGTGAATTTTAAAATTGGAATCCCAAAATTCTGCAAGTTAACAAACTTCGAATTTTGAGATCTTTTGGCCTCTATTTTCATGTTCAAATTTATTTTATCAAATTGTAATATATCGCTCATTCTTTCTTACGTACGCTTCTTTTTTTCTGACGTAAGCAAATTCCGAGGGCATAAATTATGTAAATTATCTGCCCCTTCTATCTAGCGACTGCGAGACTCGTCATGCATGCCGAACCACAATGACGTGTTTCAAAAGATACCGTGTGACTTTTAGGACACGTCCAGTATTTTAAATGTGTTGGAAATATTTATAAGGGGTATTTCCAGTATTATTGGATTAAGTTTGATTTTAGATACGACAATTATAATATTCTTGAAGAGTTTGAAAAATATTATAATTGTCAGGAATCATTTTTATATCATTATTAAAATGATTTCAATTATTTTAGATATTATGAGATTTAAATTATGTTGAAAGCTTTTATTAATTAAATGGTTTTATTCTTTTAAATATGTTAAGGGAGACTTCATCATTTTATTAATGATGAAGGAATATTATTTTATAAACTAAAGTTAGTTTAAATAATATTCTATCTTTATTACTTTTAATACTTTTAATTAAGTTAATGTTTACGCATTTTCAAATCAGTCTTTTAATCCCCCATCATTAGATAGTTTTGAGGATCCCCAGACGAAGGGACAGAGTAAAAAACCCAGCCCCTCTTCCTTCTCCCTCACTTTTCCCCAGCTTTCTCTCTCTCTCCTCCCTCTCCCAAAAGTACGTAGTACACAACTCCTCTCTCGCCTAATGCTCCATCCCACAGCCCAGCGCCGCCGTGCTTCGACAGACCTCACCGCTACCACCACCAGCTCCACCTCCCTCCAATGAGCTCACCCATTCCGGTATCTCTCTCCCACGTTCTCTCTTCCTCTCCCTCGACAGTGCACAGCCCGAACGGCCTTCACGTTGCTGCTTCGCCGTGCGCCGTCCAACGACGCCACCACCTCCACGGTAGCTTCTCCTTCCACCGGCCATCACCCTCCAGTGAGCTCGGCCTCCACCTCTCGGCCACCTCCCTCCCATGCACGTTCGTGGCTCCACCATGCACGGCTTCACTGTGCACGCTCCTAGCGCTGCCGTGTGAGGCCACTTTGGCCACCAGACACCACCACGGGCACCTTCTAGCTTCCCCCTTCCTCTTCCCATGGACCCACGACTGGTAGCCTCCCTAGATCCACCGCATAGGACTCCTCCACTGCATAGGTTTCTCACCCTCCACCACCATACGCCACCACCCACGGTGTGTAACCGCCATCTCCAGCCTCCTCAAGCCACCACCAAGCCATCCCGACCACCCTTAGCCCCAATCTGCCCCCCACGCATGCACATTCTCTCCCACTCTCCCACGGCTTCTCTCAACTTGTTGGCTAGATTCGGAGTTGTAGAACCACTGTGGCGCCACCCCAGTGCCACCACAAGTTCCACCGCACCTCCCTTAGCCGAATCCTAGGTCCAAACCACCACTTAAAGTGGTGGGTAGCCACTGCACGTGATGGACAGCCACTGTGCGTGGCTAACTGCCACTGTACATGGCCAGATCCATCATGTTACGCTCCTTGCCACCATCACAAGTCCACCACAAGCCCTCTCCAAGATCACACCTAGCTATCCAAATGGCCAAACAGTCACTATACACGACTTAGCCGCCCCGTACATTCCTTCCAACGCCATCAACGGTGACAGTCAGCAAGCAAT
>NW_023352249.1:0-274 GCF_001411555.2 Juglans regia
GGAATTCAACGCATGACATACCACCCTCGACTCTGTTTTCTCTCCTGTTTGTTTTTTTTTTTTTTTTTAAACTCTCTTTTGATCACCCCTGATCTGAATTTTCAGACCCCACAGCTTTTGAAGTCCTCGGTTGATTAGGTAATTCAAATAAGATGAAATGAGATATTTTATTAAAAATTAAATAAAATATTATTTTAATATTATTTTTTAAAAAATTTAAAAAAATTTAAATGATTTATTATATTTTGTATAAAAATTTAAAAAAATTATAATA
>NW_023352250.1:0-319 GCF_001411555.2 Juglans regia
TCGATAGTGGTATTTTTTTTAATGATTAAAGAAGTATTTTTGTAATGATGTTGCATTTTTTTAAATATTTAAAAGTACTAAAAAGTACATGGAAAAAAAGCTAAAAAAAAATGCACTAACGGGACCCCAATCGTTTAGGATCCCCATGTGTGGCTGTAGAGCCACTCATATATAAAAGAAAAAATCTATTCATCATCTCAATTCTTATTATCCTCTCATCATCCCATAATGTGGCATTAGATGATAGGTTCGCAAGTGAAATAGAATAAATAATCTCCAATTATTTATTATCACATTATTAACTTTCTGCAGTCTTGAT
>NW_023352251.1:0-255 GCF_001411555.2 Juglans regia
GGGGGGTCTCCGGCCTCTTTATCCCAAACCGAGCGTTCTCGTTTGACACGAACGATTGTCGTGCTCGCGTCTTGATCCTATCCTCCTTCCGGAGTGGTAGGTTTCCGTGCGGTGCCGGCATCGAGAATGAATGCTACCTGGTTGATCCTGCCAGTAGTCATATGCTTGTCTCAAAGATTAAGCCATGCATGTGTAAGTATGAACTAATTCAGACTGTGAAACTGCGAATGGCTCATTAAATCAGTTATAGTTTGT
>NW_023352252.1:0-2489 GCF_001411555.2 Juglans regia
ATATTTTATAAGGGAAATGCTATGCATCAGCCCCACACCAGCACACACTTCACATCACTTTTTTTTTTTTTTTTTACACTCAATAGGTTGAGTGTGTGCTGGTGTGGGGCTGATGCAAATATTTTTCTATTTTATAATTATATTTTAAAATAAGAAATATTATTGTAAAATATCATATAAAATAATATTATTTTATAAAAATATTCTCATTTTATATCAGGTATTGTGAAAAGTGTTGTGTGTATATCTTTACTCAACCCAGACCACCGCCGCACCAAACCAGGTCCATCGCTACCACAACAGAAAAACGTCGTCACACCACCAAGCTCCGTTGCCCCCATGAATCTCCGCTGCCCATGAGCTTGGTCCTAGAATGGTGGTATTGTGAAGAAGAATGTGAGGACTCTTGAAAGTGGATCTTAGGGAAAGCATCGATGAGTGCCCATTTGAAAGTGGAAGAGTTGCCTGGATTGCTTTTGCTCATCTCACTGCTGCAAAGTTGCAAACAAAGAGAGGAAAACCACCACAGCTTGGGATACAATGATCAGCTATTTGTGGTAAACCGAAGCTGTGCATTTCACTCCCCACCAACGTTCAAAAATAGGCAAATAAATTCCCAAGAGGTCACAAATGCTTATCACTACAATAGAACAACAGCGAGTTCAAAAATCGATTTCACATAAAATGATCTCAGTTCAATCTAAATATAAGAGTTCACAAATAGACAAATAAATTCTCTTACAAATCAAAATCTATGAAAATCAAGTGATTCAATTACTACTCAACAAGTATGAAAATAAAACTCAAAATGGAGATTTGTACCCAGATTACTCCAGACTAAAGAATTCGTTGTTGTCGCCGTCAAGTGATGGGTTGGTGCGGTTTGAGGAAATGGTCGTCGAGTGACCTAGCCTTGGAGTGATGGCTTGCGGCAAGCTGAAGGAGTCGTCGTCATCCTAACCTCACCGTCAAATGGAGGGTGAGAGCAGAGTTATGTTTTTAGAGATGAAGAAGTTTGTCGAGGAAGGTTGGGTCATGGCGGCGTCAACGGTTTCGAGTGAGGAGGGTCATGAGGTTTCTAGAGAGGGGCTTTCGTGAGAGAGGATGGGAGATAGGGGAGATGAGAGACGAGGGAGAGGTTGGAAAGCCTATTTTGTCTATGTGGGGTTTTCATCTAAGCTGCAAGCACATGAGAACTAAGATGGAAAGCCTACTTGTGATTCACCCATTAGAGGGCTACTATTTGGAGTTTATTATATGGCCGGTCTGAAGATTTTCTCTAATAATTATTAACAAGTGTTTGAGCATTAGCATTTGAATAGGTAAAGGTAAAGGTAAAGTTAAAATTTAGTTAAAATCACATATTTTATTTTTTGCCTAGAGATATTCTCATATTATATTATCTATCTATTAATTAAAATAATAATAAAATATTATTAATTTAATAATAATAATTTTTTTTATATTTTACAAATTTCTTTATCATATGTTAGTTAATAATTAAATTAGATTATTAAATAAAAAATTATAATTAAATTATTGTTCGAGAAAGAGAGTCTGAGTGGGAGGAGAGAGAGAGTGTTTCCAAAGGCTTTTGTGTCGAGAGAGAGAGAATTTGAGTGGGAGGAGAGGGAAATTAACGTAAATTATTCAATGAATTGGGAACAATAACATACAAATAAGTAGTATTTTTTTTCTTTTAAGCATTTGTGTGAGTGTTTTTTTAGTATTTTTTTTTAAAAACTCATGTATTTTTTTATTAAAAAAAAATACTGTTTGGTACATATTTCGGTGCCCATCTTCGATGTCCTTGCGCTGTCCAATATTTATTAGATTTTAGAATCGGAAAGAAAATAACCCATCATCCTCTATATAAGTTTGTATTCGAGCTGAGCTAGAGAGTATGTGATGTACAATCTCGGCTTGTTTAAAATATTATCGAGTTGGGCTCGGCTGATTTATAAGCCGAGCCCAAAATCTCGTTCGAGCGCGGCTCGTTTACTTGAGATGTAAACTCGAGCTCGACTCGAAGTTTGGTCTGTTATCGAGCCAAGCTCGAGCAGATGGGTGATTTTTTTTTTTATTTCTAAAATAAAATAAATACAGCTGCTAGTGATACCTCTATTTCTAGGGCTATCATTTCTTTTTTAGAAAAATTTTATTCGTAAGTCTCACACATCATATGCCACCATTTTTATTATTATTTTTTTATTTAATTTTTTTTTCTTATCAAATATGTGGTATATGAATGATGAAAAGAAGAATTTAATTATTTTAAGAAGAATAAAATAAAAATAAATAAATAAATAAATAAATAAAGCTAAAAAAAAAAAAATATATAATATGTAGCGTGTGACGGTTGTGAATAGCAAAACTCTTTCTTTTAACACGGAGGATTGTCGTAAAGCAGCAAGCTCGGTTTTAAAGACACATGTTGTCATAGAGCATGATGCTCTCAACAATCAAACATGAACACCCATCTCTCCACC
>NW_023352253.1:0-216 GCF_001411555.2 Juglans regia
ATATATATATATGAGTAATAACACTATCATGTATAAGTACAAATTTCATGTAATCTCTATATAAAAAAATAAGTCCTACTAAAAAATAATAGATTTTTTTACATTTTTCAAGTGGGGTCTATTTTTTTATGTAGTGATTGCGTGTAACTTGTCTATTTAAGATTTGTATAAATTATTTATATATATATATGTATGTATGTGTATATATTATTTTAT
>NW_023352254.1:0-1325 GCF_001411555.2 Juglans regia
TTCCCCTCACTTTCAACGTTTCTCATTTATAATATATATCATATATAACATGAATTAACTGCCATTCAAGATGGTAATATATATATATATATATATATATATATATGCATGGAATATTAATGGAATGAATCGTATGTATCAAACTAGCCAAAGCATGGTATTCACAAGTACTCTCTCTAATTGCATCCATCTCATGATTTGAGCGTATAGCCTTAAGGAAAGAACACAAACGAGTCATGTTACACAGAAGCCTTACACTATGCACATCACTTAAAAATATGTGATTTTATTTTTTTATACTCATATTTCATATTTGGGGGAGGTGTCGACGCATAATCTTGGCATGGTGTTTTTTGATACTATATTCGAAGCCATTCCCATTCACAGACCCTTTCTATTCTTTAAATTCATCCATGGCCATTTCAATTATTGTCCCGTGACTAGTGAGTATCGCTTTAGACCTTTTACTCAGCGGAAAAATCTAATTGTGAACAATTCTGTGCACTAATACGTGCATCTATTCAATATAATTGGTCAAAAAATAGATTTTATTAAAAACAGTGCTAATTTGAATTTAAAATATGAAGGCAACAACATTAATATGTAGATTAGTACGCAAACTTCCTTGTACATAAGGAAAACTCTTGCTCAGCACAGCCCATCCATTTTCATTCTTGTAGGACAGTAACTTTTAAATTTCCTCAATCACAGCGTCCCGCCTGCGTACTGCTATATTCTTGTCAGTCTTGATGAAGAAAAACCTTTCAACTTTGCTCCAAAAACGCCCTAGGATGCTGAGGGTCGTCCTCCCCTTTGTTGTCCTTTCCTACACAAAACAACTCTATTTGAATCCCCGCCTGCTTTATGATTGGATCTTTAGCCAAGACAGTTGCTTTCTTAGCAAATCTCTGGATCCACTCCTTGTCCTTTCCTCCATGGAAAAAAATGTACGTGTTCTCTTTGATCTGATTAATGAACCAGATATATTAATATTAGGTCACTATAAGAAAAATGAATATTTATAATAGATTATTGGCCACAAGAATAAATATTTGTAACGAAAATACTTATTTTAGTAAGAAATAATACTCATTTTCATAAAAAATAACTGATTACAAATAAACAATTTTCTTGTAATGGGTCAACTCTATTTGAATGCTAATTATTTATATATTATGAATTCGAAGAAATATGCATGCATATTGAATATGAAGTTTGCTTAAATGTTATTTGGATTGAGAAAACAACTAATTTACCACGAATGGTGATGTTGGGTTGATGCCATTGATTAAGTATACCATCCAGTTGTGTTTACTTTTCAAAAC
>NW_023352255.1:0-2500 GCF_001411555.2 Juglans regia
CACACACACACACACACACACACCCACCCACCCAAAACACAAATACAAACACACCCACGCACACACACACCCAAAACACAAACACACATACCCACAGCACACATGAAGGCACCCACACACACAAAAACCCACGCACGCACGCACGCACGCACGCACACACAAACAAGCATGCACATACACAAACATGCATGCATGCATATACACACACAAACATGCATGCACTTAAACACACATACATGCAAGCACACACAAACCCGAATCGAATGTTGTGCGGTTGATTGGACCACCGACAATCCTTCCCACCTGCCCAAGCTTCAACACCACAAAAGCTTAGCCTCTATGACAACCAAACCACCATAAAAACAACTACCAGAACACCGCCCAAAATACAATAAAAATAAATGCTTAAATTGAACTCATAAAGAAAAGAAGTATCCAAAATCATAATCATCCAACATCAAACCCTGGCAGAGAGAGAGAGAGACATACCTGGAGTAGGGAGATCGAGATCGACGGAGAGGAAGAGAGAGAATACGACAGACGAAGGGGGCCTGAGACATTGAGGTCGATGGACAAAGAGATTTTGAGACAAGAAAGAGAGAGAAAGGGTAAAGAGAGACAGTTGTGGCAGAGAGGAGGGGTTCAAGTTTTCAACAATACATAACAAGAAACGATCTCGTTTTGAGGAGACTCGGGACTAGGAGTCTCCACAAAATAATATCGTTTCATTTTAAAAAAGTAAATTCTAAAATAAAACAACGTCGTTTTGCGGAGTAATCTGTTTATTGTCCCAAAAACCACATCGTTATATTAAAAAAAATTTACTTTTTCTAAATATATATGTATATCTAGGCCAGATCGAGCGGACGGGCTAAATCTTGGATATCCTATGGCCCAGCAAAAGCCTCGCCCCCGATGCCTAGTTAAGTATAATTCTCTTCCACAACTCACATGTGCACGCACACAGGCACTCACCCACCTACACGCCCATGTATGCATTCACCCACCCACCCACACTCTCTCTCAAAATACACACACCCACACCCACACTCACACACACACACACAAACCCACACGCGCACTCACACATACATGACCCAATGACACAATCAAACACACATGCACACAAACACACGCCCACACACAATGACACACCCAAATGCACACACCACCACCACACGCCGCACACAAGGGCGTAGTCCCCCACACAAACACCCAACACACACATACACATACACACACCACCCACACGCAACCACATCACACCACACACACGCACACATACACATACACATACGCACACGCACAAACCCACACACGCACTCATACACACAAGCAAAACACAAACACACACCCACACGCACACTCATATGCACGCATGTACGCACAAACCCTCACGCGTACTCACACACACACAAACTTGTTTGCACATTCATGCACACACCCAAAACACAAAAACATATACCCACACCCACACACACCCAAAACGTAAGCACAAACACACATACACCCACACACCCACACACCCACACACCCAAAACACAAACTCATAGATCCACATCACACATGCAGGCACACGCGCGCGCACACACACACACATACACAAACCCGCTTACTCATACAAATATGCATGCACATACAAACAAACATGAACAAACCTGCATACTTACACACACACACTCACAAATATGCATGCACATACACACAAACATGCACGCATGTAGATACACACACAAACATGCATGCACTTACACACACATACATGCATGCACACACAAACCTGAAAGAATGTCGCGCGATTGATTGGACCACCAACAGTCCTTTCCACTTGCCTAAGCTTCGAGACCAATAACTTAGCCTTTACGACAACCAACCCACCATAAAAAAACACCAAAACACCGCCAAAATAAATGCTTAAATCTATTTGATAAACAAAAGAAGTATTTGAAATCATAATGATCCAATATCAAACTCTGCCACAGAGAGAGAGAGAGAGAGACATACATGGAGTAGGGAGGCTGAGGTCGACAGAGAGGAAGAGAGAGAGAGAGAATACGACAGATGCTGGGGGCCTGAGGCATTGAGGTCGATGGATGAAGAGAGATTGAGATAGGGAAGAGAGAGAAGGGAGAAAAGAGAGAGAGAGTTGCTGCGGGGATGAGGGTTTCAAGTTTTCAAAAATACCTAACAAGAAAGGATCTCGTTTTCGGGAGACTCAAGACTAGAACTCTCCACAAAACAACATTGTTTCATTTAAAAAATAAATAAATTCTAAGATAAAACGACATCGTTTTGGGGAGTAACGTATTTATTGTCCCAAAAACCACGTCGTTTTATTACTGAAATTTACTTTTTCTAAATATATATATGTATAAATAGGCCAGGTCGAGCGGACATCTTAAATCCTGGGCGTGCTAGGGCCTAGCAAGAGCCCCACCCACGGCTCCCAGGTAAGCATATTTCTCTTCCACCTATATACGCACTCACACGTGCACTCACC
>NW_023352256.1:0-906 GCF_001411555.2 Juglans regia
GCTTAGCTTCTACGATAGCCAAACCACTAGAATACCGCTCAAATATAGCCAAAATAAAAGCTTAAATCAAACTGATAAACGAAAGAAGTATCCAAGATCATAATTATCCAACATCAAACTATGGCAGAGAGAGAGAGAGAGACATACCTGGAGAAGGGAGGCTGAGGTCGACATAGAGGAAGAGAGAGAGAGAGGATACGATGACGGTGGGGGACTGAGGTATTGAGGTCGATGGACGAAGAGAGATTGAGACAGTAAAGAGAGAGCACGAGGAAAAGAGAGACAGTTGTTGCGGGGATGAAGGGTTCAAGTTTCCTACAATACCTAACAATAAACGATCTCGTTTTCGAGAGACTTGGGACTAGAAGTCTCAACAAAATAACATCGGTTTATTTTTTTTAAAAAAAATAAATTCTTAGATAAAACAACGTCATTTTGAGGAGTAACCTATTTATTGTCCAAAAAACCACGTTATTTTATTAAAGAAATCAATTTTTTCTAAATATATATATATATATATATATGTATATATAGGCCAGGTTGAGCAGATGGAGTAATTCTTGCGCGTGCTAGGGCCCAGCAAGAGGCCCACCCCCGGCTCCCAGCTAAGCATATTTCTCTTCCACCCATATATGCACTCACATGTGCACCCACCACACACACGACCACGTGTGCATTCAGCCACCCACACACGCTCTCTCTCACAATATACAACACCCACACCCACACTCTCACACACTCACACATGCGCACCCACACATACACGACCACATGCACAATGACACTGCCAAACACACATGCACACAAACACATGCCCACACACAATGACACCCAAATGCACACACCACCACAAGCCGCACACACGGGCGTAACCCCCCCCCCCCCCCCCCCCCCCCCCCCCCCCCC
>NW_023352257.1:0-2402 GCF_001411555.2 Juglans regia
TAAATATATATATATATAAATTATAAATAGTCTAATTTGAATTGAGGGTTAAAAAATAAACTTATAGTTTGAAAAAATGAAAAAAAAAAAAAAAAACACTGGCCGAAATATCGGCCGGTACAGGCCGAAATTTAGGCCGGTACGTCCGGTACCGGCCGGTATTTTGGCTAGTACGAAATGTATATAGTCCCTATACCGGGCGGACGGCTGGTACGAAAAATTTCGGCTGTACCGGTCGGTACGGAACGAAATTCAAAACCTTGGCTGTTGCAACCTCTACCAGTGCCTCAGAAACCATGGACAACCATAACCATGGATTTTGTGGAAGGACTACCTAGCTCTAATGGGTTTAATACCCTATGAGCTGTGGTGGACAGGTTCACTAAATACGCGCATTTTGTGCCACTATCTCATCCTTAAATAGCTCGTATAATGGCTCAGTTATTTATGAAACACATATTCAAGCTATATAGTATGCCAAAATCCACTATGTCCGACAGAGATCCCACCTTCACAAGCAAGTTTGGGAAGGAATTATTCTCACTACAGGGTGTGCGATTAGCTTTCAATACCTAATACCACCCATATACAGATGGTCAGTCTGAAGCAGTCGACAAATGGCTAGAGAACTATTTGAGAAGCTTCACCAGTGACAAACCAAAGGAATGGTCGAACTGAGTGGAACTAGCAGAGTGATGTTACAATTCTAACCTACATGCATCAACCAAAGTCTCCCCATTTGAGGAATTGTACGGCTATCGACCACCTAGACTCCTTTCTTACACTGTAGGGACCTCTAGACTTGAAGAAGTGGATGTCTACGAGACAAAGACAAGCTCTGGACTTTACTTAAGGAAAATATCATAGTGGCCCAAAACCGTATGAAACATTACTCATATTTAAAAAGGAAGGAACAACAGTATGTAGTAGGTGATTGGGTTTACCTTCGACTTCAGTCGTATAGGCAGACCTCGGTGCAACAACGTTGAACTTTGAAGCTCTCTACCCACTTCTATGGCCCTTTCTAGGAGGTGCAACGACTGGGTGAGGTGGCATATCGCTTGAAGTTACATGACACAACCCAGATCCATGAAGTTTTCCATGTATCACAACTCAAGCAAAAATTGGGCCAAAGCACAACACCCATACCCAAGCTACCTCCCGTGAACTAGCAGGGAATCGTCAAACCTAAACTTGAAGAGGTTCTTGCCCGTCGACTGAGGAAGAAGAAGAATCAGCCATTTGTGGAGGTCCTCGTACACTGGCAGGGACAACATGTTGAAGAAGTCTCATGGGAACCTTACCACACGATGCGTGCAGATTGTCCTCACCTTGTGGGCAAGGTGTTGTGAAGGGAGAAAATATCACACGATGGCACAATGAGAGTTAGGGTTAAGTGAAGCAAAGTGATGAGTTGAAGAGGAACTGAAGTGAATGTCGTGTGAAGCGAAGAAGGGTCATGGGGCATGAGCTTTAGCACGCGTGGGCTTAATAAAGGAAAGGGCATTTTTACGGTAGTTAGTAAATGGGTCTTAGAGATAGGCCATTGGGCCGTAACCTTATTGGATTTGCTAAGTCCAAATATCATTTTATTAGTTGTATTTCTGATTTCAATAGCATTTTATTTCTAATTTCCTATTGGCTGGGAACCATCTAGGAGAATAGGGTATGGGTTTGTTATAGTCCATATCATAAGATTGTTAGAGGCAAGTAGAATATTCTCAATTGTTCTTTCGTGTTTTCCGGAGGCGCTCACTCAAAGAGAGTTGTGTTCTTACCTGTGACATTAATCACATGACTTTCCATCGTTTTCTATCAATTTATATCTCTTTCCAAGCTTAATTTCTATTGCACCTTATCTGGGTTTATTACACTCCCACGACATCGCTCTCTACGACCAAAGCCACTCACACCCATCTCCAAATCCATGACTACACCTAAATGGGTTCAACTCGGTCTCAGCCGATTAGAACTCTTCCCGAGTCCTGGCCCTCACTTTCGCCACCGGCAACAGTGGATGGAAACAATTTGGCTCTCTTCAATATGCCAGTGTCGTTGACTCCCACCTCGTTTTCCCGAAGTACCTCCAAGATGGTGATGTGTCCAACTAGTTCATCCACCACATACCACCTTTGAGGTCGAAATGTTGTGCTACGTGCAACAATTATGAACAATGCGGAAAAAAGAAAACAAAAAAATACACAAATTTAATGTGATTCGGCAATGTGCCCATATTCATAAGGGCGGGGGCTGAATTTTTACTAACTATCAAAATAGGGTTACATAATGTTATATTTATACTAACTCTAGCTGTACAGAGATAATGTTACACTACGCTCCCCTCACTCTACTCCGCTTCACTCACAACATCAAACTGCTTTCTTGTATACGAGTCACATTGA
>NW_023352258.1:0-332 GCF_001411555.2 Juglans regia
ATATAACTTATAACTATACCAATAGTTTAATATTAATACTATTATATAGTCTAATATATTAATAAAAGTATAAAACAGTTTTTTTTAAATCAAATTTTTTTTTTATAAACAAATTTTTAATGACAAATTGTGAAATTTATATTTTTAAAAAACTGGAAAACCGGACCGGACCGGACCGGAATCCGGTAAAACCGGAAGTACCGGTTTAGGAGGGTAACCGGTGCGTAATCGGTTTTGAAAAATATAAAATCGGTACATACCGATTCGATCTTAGATTTTATCCAAAACCGGACCGGAACGGACCGGTTACACCCTTAGATAGGACACCGATC
>NW_023352259.1:0-655 GCF_001411555.2 Juglans regia
TAAATTTATGAACTCTCGTTTGTTTTTTGAGATGAGATGAGATTAAAGTTAAAAAGTTGAATAAAATATTATTAGAGTATATTTTTTAATATTATTTTTATTTTGAAATTTGAAAAAATTAAATTATTTATTTTATTTTATATTAAAAATTAAAAAAATTATAATGATTAAATGAAATGAAATAAGATATTTTTTCAAAACAAACGAGGCTTAATCCTCCTCAAAAAAAAAAAAAAAGTTAACTATTAATATGACAGAAGAGAAAGTACAGATTGAGGAATGTCCTAGTCAAATTTTTAACTCAGTTATGAGTGAGAAAGTTTGTAACCATCGTTTCATTGATTTTCATGAATAAAACTACAAGCTATGCTTTGAATTAAAAAAAAAAAAAAAACAATTCTTAATTTATTTCTTGACAAATAATTGGTCATAAAAGTCAATATTCGATTACGTTTGGATTCGCAGGACATCTCAGCTCATCTCAACTCATTTTAACTTATCTCAACTCATCTCACTACTATTCATTACTATTCAGCAACTTTAACTCACAAATTCTATTACTATTCACAACTCATCTCATTCTATTAACAATTCATCTCAACTCATCTTAACTCATCTCAAATCATCTTCGAATCCAAACGTGGGGCGTTAATTG
>NW_023352260.1:0-382 GCF_001411555.2 Juglans regia
GATTTTGCATTTTCTTAAAAACTTAACTGTTGATTCAAAAATTATAGGACTGTTAGATACTAATTTGGTTAAACTTTTAATCCTTAAAATTAAAACATTTAACCACACTTATGGATTCGACATTTACGGCAGCCCACTCTATCGACGCTAATCTGATGGTAGCCATTTCCCTTTTGAAGACTTCATTTATGTATTAATATTTAATAATTTAACATTATGCACATACATAATACCAAATCATTTTAATCCAGCCTATAGGTCTTCTCCTCCTTGACTTGAACTCGTGATGTGGTCCATTTTCTAATACCAATTGTTAAAGACCTAACCATTAATCTAAAAGTCTTAAAACTGTTGGATACTAATTTAGTTAAAAAATTATAAC
>NW_023352261.1:0-281 GCF_001411555.2 Juglans regia
TAGTATAAAAATTGTCTTTTCGTATAACCTAATTAACGTGTGATAGCACACAAGTATGGAACACGTGCGCAGCCGGGCTGTGTCCGGATACAGTCTACGTCCCATCCTGCCATAATGATTATTAATTAACCGGTACGCCGCTGCACTGCCCACCGCACACTCTCCGCTTTCACGTTTACTACTCAAACTCTCGAAGCCCAGAAAAAAGAGGTTTGCTATGCATCTGCCTACACCCGGCATACACTTCACATATATATTTTTTTTTTTATGCAAAAATTTTT
>NW_023352262.1:0-234 GCF_001411555.2 Juglans regia
TCAATAAAAATATACTAAAATACAGGGTGTTACAGCGTGGGTTGAGGGAGAAGAGGGATTGGGAAGGAGAGGGAAAGAAATGAGGGAAATGGTAAGGCGGGGTGTTTAAATTTAATTTCACTTTTCCGGGGATTTTGATTTGCCGCTAATAGTATATAATTTACTAGATATGCTCTTGCGGCAAAAATACGGTGAATATTTTCGTCGCAAATAGTCTTTGTTGTTCAATTTGCG
>NW_023352263.1:0-1798 GCF_001411555.2 Juglans regia
TACACCTAGTGCCATTTGAAAAGGCAAAGTTACAGACCCTCGCTCTAAAAACTCTCTCCCCCTTATCTCTAAAAAATCAAGACACTCGTCTTTTTTTTTTTTTTATCTGATCCATGTCTTTCTGGTAATCAAATTTATACACGCTCCAGAACATAGCATTCCCCAGGCGTTGATCTACAAGATGGGCCAAGACCCATTGCTTTTTTACGGCCAGTGCATGAAGCTAATGCATTGCCCATGTTGCTTGTGAGCTCTACGCACTGCCGCAAATCCGCAACTCCAAGGACTACATGCACGGCACCGACAAACTTTTTGACTTTAGTGCTTCAAAATATGGCCAACCCCACTCTGTTTCCATGGCACACGAATCTCATACGCTGATATAGTGGTCAGTGTTTATTTTGCACTGTCGAGAATCGATTTTTTCTGTTTCTATCTATATCGCTATGCTCCTGTTTGTCTCGAATATGAATATGGAGTCGATGAAAGTGGAATTCTCCTACAAAATGCACCATAATAGATGATCGCAGTGTCTTTCTACCAATTGTGGTTTAAAATCACAATCAATTGATTTACTTAATTTGTTAGATCAATGCAAACATTACTGGGCGGTCCCCTCTTTTGCTCAACCGATCGAGGAATATAAGCCGAACCTAAAGCTCATTGCTCCTTATTTTTTTAATTTACTTCCTCTCCCTTTGAGGGTCGCAATCAATGTGATGAGCTTTTTATATGGGACACTCCATCTATTCCTTTTTATATCTCTAATTTAGTTTTAATGCACGATTATTAAAAAAGACAAACATGCAAGGGAGGGAGAATGTCAAACGATCAAATTAAATATCGTTTACTTTTTTTTGGAAAAGTAAATCTTATACATTTCACTAATGTGATTGGTTGGGTTATTTTTTTTTTAATATAAAATAACTCATTTGACCAATCACATCGGTTGAGTGTGTAAGGAGTAAGAAAAAATAGTTGTATGTAGCATAACCCTACTATTTTATCTTTATACAATTTCAAAACTTGTTCAAAAATTAAGGCCCCGTTTGATTGATAGAGTCAACTGAAATCAACTCAGTTCAATTTAATTTTAAGTTGAATCTAACATCCAAACACTCAACTCTCAAATTATTAAACTCATCTCAACTCAAAACCTCTTTACATGTGGAACTTACAACATTTTTCAATTCAACACTTCTTTATACGTGGGACCCACTACCTTTTTCAACTTTTCATAAATATATTTAAATTCATCTCAACATTCAAACACATTTAAACTCATCTTAGGTGGACTCTACAAAACTCACTCCACCATCTATTCTCACTACTATTTATAAATAACTCAACTCAGCTCAACATCTAAATGCAATATAACTAATATAACTGTTGTCAAAATACCTATTGATCACCCCTCTGGTTGTTGGGTCTAGATTAAACTTCCTTAATTGTCAACTTTCAATGGTGCATTTGGTTAATGTTCCAACAAATTGGATTGCCCTTAAATATTTTAATTTAATGTAAATTGTAGAAGTGGTAAACATACGGTAAACTCGATTTATTGCAATTATTATCACTGAAATTATGAAACAAACTTTCCTCTCAACTACTACCACCATTACTTCAAAGGATTATTTTAGTAACATGTTTTCATCAAATTGATTGGTCAAGAGATGATTATTATTAATTACTTAAATGGTTGTTCTTTCTTTTTCTTAATGGATAATTGATGATGAAAGATGAGAATTAAGTAATGTACTTTGGTGGGCTGTAGCCAATATTTGAGCCAATGCTATGC
>NW_023352264.1:0-376 GCF_001411555.2 Juglans regia
CAACAGGAATTTTTTTTTTTTTTTTTTTTTTTTTTAGACCCACGTTTGGATTGAGAAATAATCTCAATTCATCTCATCTATCTCATCTTATTTTATTATTATAATTTTTTTAAATTTTCATATAAAATATAATAAACAATTCAACTTTTTTAAATATTAAAATAATAATAATATTAAAAAATAATATTTTAAAAATATGTTATTCATATTTCAATTTTCATTTCAAATCTAAATCCGAACGGAACTAGATTTCAACATCTATACTTTCTTTTTGCCTCATTTCTTTCGAGGCAAACACTTGTCTCTAGAGCATTAGTATTAGTTTCTCTATATGCATATGTAAAACTACATCTTTTGAATATTAATTTTATATATG
>NW_023352265.1:0-1662 GCF_001411555.2 Juglans regia
TTTTTTTTTTTTTTTTTTTAGAAATAGACTTCATTTCATTCAATGAAACTGAAGTTACAGCTATGACTTATCGATACAGGAAAAACTCGGGCTACAAGTCAAACTACGCATTTGCTCTAGGGCACCCCCGCACACAAATTCTTTTATGAAGGACGTTGTCTTAACTTCTATAAAACGTTTTGTAAAAATAGAATTAAACGACCCCTCTTCTAAAGAAGAGAAGCACTAGCACCCTCTGTCCTCCCAAGGAGGAGGAGTACTGTCGCGCTGCCGGCCTCCCAAAAGAGGAACGAGACTCTGCTTCTATGGACACCAAGTCCAATAGCCTATTTCTTTTTATTATTAACTAAAAACAAACTAAAACTGCAAAAACATAAAAACAAAAAGTAACAAAAAAAATACATAAATACATAAAAAAAACTGCAAGTGAGAGCTTAGGGCTTCATCACTTCTTCCCCCCCCCCCCCCCCCCCTCTTCCTTTTATTTTTTCTTTCTTCTTCCACTCGTTCCTTCTATGCCTTCGTTACCCCCCCTGCAGCTACTTTCTCCTTTGCCCGTGCCCCCTCCCTGCGACTACCACCCACCACGATCATCAGCTTCACGAGCTCATACGGCACGAGCACCAGCCTCCACTACACAGGCAGCCAACCCCTTTCACCTATGCACGACCACCGGCCATAACCATCGCCATCATCCCTCTTGCCCAACTTTTGCCCTATACTGTCGTTCCAGACGACTCTTTACCTAATATTTCGGATCAAAAGAGAAAGGATGAAAGGAGAAGTCACCTGGAAATGTAATGTAGAAGAGGCTATGCTAAAACACAAATCTCAAAAATGTTGAAAAGGAACAGAGACTATGTTAAGACTAAGATCACCGAAAATTGTTATCCTTTATTAGACTTGAAAATAAAGATTTAAAAAAAAAACAAAACAAAATACAAACTGAAGATATGGACAAGAGGAAAGTGAGGGGCCAAAGCTCCCACCTCCCTCATGCTAGTTTCAGATTGGAAGAGTTTTTTCAGAAAAAAAAAAGTTCTTTTTTTCAGAAAAATGTGGATGGAGCATTGTTTTCTGCGTCTAATATATTAGGTGTGGGTGCTGTTTTACGCAATGTTCTGTTTTAATGGCTGTTAATAATGTGGTACAAAGAGTGTGTTATGTTTAGACTATTGAAGCTCTTGCTACTTTAATAGTAGAGACAGACTCAAATTATTTTTGAAATGTTAATGCTGAAGAGGAGGTTCTGTCTTTTTAATATTAATTTTATTTTAAAATTTGAAAAATTTAAATTATTTATTTTATTTTATATAAAAATTTAAAATGTGATGATTAAATAAGATAACAATAATTATAAAAATAAATTATAAAAATAAATATGCTTGCAGATTAATAAAGTTTGTTTCAGTTAAATAAATAAATAACTCTTTTCTGGGAGCTCCCCTCTCCCACTCCTCCAAGTGCAGGCGCCTTGGGGCACTGATCCCGCGGAATGGCAGTCAGCTTGTTTTTTGTTTTTGTTTTTTTTTTTTTTAACAAAACAAAAAAAGAAAATACGAAAGAAGAAAAAGAGGCTTTGAATCGTCTCAGTTTTTCACCGTTTCCGTCTTCCCTCCGCCTCCCCCTCCCCCTCCGTATTTGGTGATTTCGCTTTCAAGT
>NW_023352266.1:0-434 GCF_001411555.2 Juglans regia
GAATGCTTGTTTTTTTTTTTTTTTAAAAAAAAAAAAAAAAAAAAATTTAAATTGAGTTGAATCTAATTTTAAATTAAATTTAATATTTAAATATTTAATTTTTAAATTATTAAATTTATTATAATATAAAAAAATTTTATATTTTAATTTATAATATTTTTTAAATTTTAAATATAAAATTTATAATATTTTTTAACTTCTCATAAAAAAATATTAAATTTATTTTAATATTTAAATATATTTTAAACTTAATTTAAATAAATTTCACATAATTATATTTATTATCTAATTTATTATTATTATTATCTAATTTATTATTATTATTTATTACTTTAATTTAATTTATTATTATGTTTAGATTTTAAATTGAATTAAATCGAGTTAAATAGAGATGAAAAATTTTTTTCTTATTATTATTATTATTTAAAAATTTA
>NW_023352267.1:0-596 GCF_001411555.2 Juglans regia
TAACTAATGCCGCTCTCGTGCTTGATTTTTAATATCCGAGTCCTATGATTTACGTCATTTTATTAATTTTTTAAATTAAATATTTTCAAATAAGCAATTTTTTATTATTTTTAATTATTTATTTTAAGATGAATATTCTTGATTTTAAAATACGATTTATTAAAATAAACCAATAGTATTATTTTTAAGACTTTAAAATATTTTCTCTTAAATTCTTTAAATTTATTCATTTAGAAAATAATATAATTATTCTCTACCATTAAATTAATAGATAAAAAATATCATTGAGATAGATAAATTTCCATAATCCATCTTCCTAATTTATGAAAAAAGATTTGATTAAAGTAAAAAATTCCTCTCAACCTTTGAACCTTTAGACTTTCAAGATAAACAACTAATTTTTTTTTTCTTTACTTAAACCCGTAAGTTTCCTTAAAAATCTATTAAATTTTTTTTCTTTTCAAAAAGCACATCGTACATGCTAACTAAGTGTATGGAGATTGGAGACTACGTCAAGTGAGTTTTGGTTTTGAGTATTTTATGTTTATCTATTTCATTTTGTATATATTAATGTTGTACTCAGCATGTATTTCATA
>NW_023352268.1:0-295 GCF_001411555.2 Juglans regia
TTAAATCAGGTTCTGCAAATCACATAACAGATCAAGATGAATATTCTGCAACAATCAAATCTCAGGCCAAGTCTCAATTTGCGAAAAAGACGTAGCAATCCTGGACCTGCACTTCTGTTTCTATTACACGTCTTTTTAGCATCAATTGAATTTTGAATGTTACTTAAAGTAGAGTCCGTTACTCACAAGAGTTCTATATATACATACACTTTATACACAGTTTAATCATCAAAAAATATCAGATTTATTAAAATATCAGATTTATTCCAATCTATCCATCTATAATATTCTACAC
>NW_023352269.1:0-232 GCF_001411555.2 Juglans regia
CTTTTCATATTTTTAAATAATTTTAAAAAATAAAAAATATTAATACATTAATAATTATTTTTTTAATCAGTAAATATAAAAAATTAAAATAATCAAAATGAAAGGATAAAATGAGAGGACAAAATAATATTATTTTTTTTATATATTTTCTTTTATTTAGTACAGTTGACCATTGACCTTACCTTTTAAGAAGAGTGGTCTTATTATGCCGCCGCTTCAAGTGATCGCCAGA
>NW_023352270.1:0-615 GCF_001411555.2 Juglans regia
GGTTGAGTTTGAATCTCAAACTCATATCAATTTATCATTATAATTTTTTTAAATTTTAATATAAAATATAATAAATAATTTAATTTTTTTAAATTCTAAAATAATAATAATATTAAAAAATAATATTCTAACAATATTTTATCATCTCAACTCATTTCAACATTCAAACTCACCAAAATATTATCCAATGGCCATCAGCATTCAGCACTTACTGAGAATGAACACTTCACTGCATATCCAGATGGCAGTAAAGTTGGATCAACACTCGCCAATGGTGTTTCAAACAAACAAACAAAATAAATAAATAAATAGTAGTAGGTCAGGGACTTAGAACCAATACATGTCTAAGCTGTATGCTGCAAAATGTTATGACATCATTGGTGGTCCAAAAAGAAGATAAATAAGTTAATTGGATCTTTGCTTTTCATGGATAAGAGCACCGTTTAGATTTAAAAATATTTCATCTTATTTCATCATTATAATTTTATTAAATTTTTACATAAAATATAATAAATAATTTAACTTTTTTAAATTTTTAAATAATAATAATATTAAAAAAATAATATTTTAATTAATTTTCATTTCAAATTATATATATATAATTTCTAGTTTAAT
>NW_023352271.1:0-1736 GCF_001411555.2 Juglans regia
ACATACTTAAGAGATCACATAATACTCGTAAATTTCCAATCGAACACATATTTCAATATTTTAGCCTAAGCTTCTAAAATAATCTATTTTAATTCCTCAAAAACCTAAAATTTCTCTTAATTCCAAAATACCATCACTTTCCTAAGTCCTCAATATCCACATACCTATTAACATACCTATTAAACTCAGAATATTTCTAAAATTGCATAATAATATTAATAATATATACAATTATGCCATAAAATACATTTCTAGTTTAAAGACTCATTAAAAACAAAACTGATTAAAGTAGGAGAGCAAATATTTCATTTAATAAAAGTAGACTAATTAGTTTTAAAGTATTTAAATAAAATTAAAATCTTATTATTCTCGTTCGAAATTGGTTGTAAAAATATTTAAGCTTGCTGCTTTAAAAACATAAATATTATCTATATAAATTGTTATACCTCAAATAAAACTATGCAAGCGAGTTTTCAGAAAAGCAGACATATGCCCACTGAACTATCTTGATATGAGGGCATTTTGGGGAAATAAAGTCATATTTATGCTGTTTGGAAAACAAGCACAAAATGGAAAGAAAAACTGAGACTAAACACATGCAATGGAGATGTACCCATCGAGCACCGCGAGGACTGGGAGGTGGCAGAGATTACGTCGGCAAGGTGGCGGTTGAACACTGATTAGAGAGAGAGAGAGACCAACTAATGAGAGAGAGAGAGAAATACGAAGTGAGAGAGAGCAAAAAGTAAGGGGAGAGAGTTTTATTTATTTTTTAATAAGTATAAGAAGAATTATGGTTTTTAACATTTTAATTATAGGCTTTTATAAAATAAAATAAAAATGCTTCTAAACGCTTTAAATGAAAAAAAAAAAAGTACAATCCGGAACCCGGATTTTCGGATTTTAAAAACCCGAATTCACCCTCGTTTGACCCGGGCCAATCTGGTCCGGGTAGACCCGGGTTCCCGGGTCGGAACCCGGATGAATACCCCTATATGGATCTAATTAAATGAGTATTTAAATGCACTTCAACACTACAATTCAAATATTAATGATCAAACAAGCAACCAGAATTGGCTTTAACTTCATATTTTGGAATACCAAAACCTAGCTATAATTCGAGCTCATGATAATCATCTTGAGCTTTTGATAAAGTTTATTAATGGATGATGGTAATTCCCGAACTTGAGGATTTCCAGGGGGTGAGAGAATTCTAGCTAATTAAACACAAAACGGTGCAAATAAATAAAATTCTACCATATCCACTTCCAAGCATAAATACTTTTTGCTCAGTTTGCGTACATTTTAAGGGTCCCTGGATGTTACGGGTAGCAGATCACATGCATGAAGTGGGATGGGTATCTCTAATTAAAGATCAGTGGGGTTTTGATCTCTAATTAAGACTAAATCAACCTAGCACTCAATTTCTGAAAGTTGGAAGAGAAAATTCTCATTCATTCAAAATAGCATAATCAATTACAATGCAAAAACCCAAATAAATAGTGCTAGGGTTCGCCTAGCCTTCCCCCCCTTATTCCCTCTAAGAACTTCTTTTAAAATTTGAAATCACAATCTCAAAATAAGTCAAACTTCTAAAATAAAGGAAACAACCCAACAACTCATAAAATAAAGGAAACAAACTCAAACAAGTTAACAAACAGATAATCTCCCTAATTTGAAGGAGATATTCGGTCAATCCTCTAGCAGCTGCCCAACCTTCTAAAATCAAGGGGTTT
>NW_023352272.1:0-335 GCF_001411555.2 Juglans regia
ATATTTCTTTAGTGGCGTAGAATATACAACTTTTTGTGGACCGCACCTGATGATAAACCAAATAATATTTCTAGCAAAGTACGTAATTGGATAAATAGCTTTGTTTCTGTTAGCTACTTGGTTACAAAAATTCTATAATTTCATGATGTGATCGATTAATTGATTCCACATGATCAGGATTTCAAGTTGAGTAATGTTTTTTATATACAGCTTTTGAGTAGGTAAGTCTCGTGTAATCTCTTAAAGAGAGTGTACGAAACTTGCACACCGAAATTTATTTCGGCCCAGAGATCGATCATGACTGAATAATTTATTGTTGTGGAGGATAGACGCAC
>NW_023352273.1:0-270 GCF_001411555.2 Juglans regia
GCCCCCGTTCATGCACGTCGGGTGGCAACATTGGGGGGCCATGTTGTGAGTGTTGTATTGCAATCTTTTGAGGCAACAAGGAAGATTGCTTTTGTAGAGTTTGTGTGATCTACGGTGTTCTTCGCCGGACCTTTGTGTGCTTGACATGGTAGGCAAAGCACCACGGGTGTGTCGCGGCGTGCCTTGGGGCAAGCCATGGGCCAAGCCATGGGGAGCCATGGGGCTTGCCACGGGGCTGTCAAGGCAAGCCATGGGGCTGCCATGGCAAGC
>NW_023352274.1:0-276 GCF_001411555.2 Juglans regia
TTACCTAATTTCTTTAAAAAAATGAGCTACGCTTACCCACTCTAAACAAATATCATTATTTCTCTTTAAAACAAATTATTGGTTGGTTGTGATGAAAATGAATAGAGCAATGCTAGATACAGTCTTCATTTAGGGACTGCAATGCAAGCCTAGACAATTTTATCTTTAATTTTTTTTAAAATTACAAAACTATCCCTCCTGAAATGATATTTTTTTTCATTTAATAAAGGGCCTGCACATGCAGTCCCCAAGTGGGGACTGCAAATAGAATTTCTC
>NW_023352275.1:0-961 GCF_001411555.2 Juglans regia
CCATAGAACCCATCTGGAGCGGCCCATGGCCAAGGCACTAGCCACATGGGGAAAGGCTAGAAAACCCCAAAACAGCCTTAGGGGCTGCCAAGGCCTACCAAGACATGCCAAGACTGCCCAAGGGGCTGTCGACCAAACCAGCACAGTTAGAGGCAGCCTGCACGCCCAGCGCACAGCCAAGCGCGCAGAGCACGCATGGCCCACAAGCGCGCAGCACGCAGCACGCCCGCGCGCCACAAAACGCGCCACGCTCACACACGCATAGCCAGCACGCAGAGCGAAGAGCCCGCATTAGCGATGAGTTCTCACTAGGAGTGTAATCGGTTTGATCTTGTCATGAGGGTAACAGACCAAAAATTTAGGCCCACCCAGACCAGCCCAGGGACCGCCAACACATCCAAGCAGCCAACCTAGAACATCCATGGCCTCATGAATGCCATGGGCAAATAAACCAATACAATAAATTAATTAAATTAGTAAAATTAAAATTAAGTAGTTATTTAACAAGAGACATATTAACGCATTAAAAATTATATTCTATATAAATAGGACCCTTAGTAATTTAATTCACATCTATTGAGAAAAACTCTTAGAGAGAGTTAATGACTAAGAAATAATTTCAGTGCCTTAGATTAGGCATGTTACGTGCAACGTTGATCCCAAGAAAAGGATTACACTTTAATTAAGTGAAAAAGTGTAGTACGAATTTCATATAATAACACATAGTACAATTAATGAATCAAAGCAGATTTATCAATATATGAGGTTATTCAATACTTGTGCAACCCGTGAATCAAGTTTGGATTATCTTATTGTTCTTTCTTTTATTTTATTAAAGACATAAAAAACCATACCTGAGATCGGACTAAAATCAAAGTGTTCATGGAGTTCACCAACATATTCGCAATTCAATCCATTTCAGTGCCATTTTCACCCAACTAAGGTGTGATTCAACTTTCCA
>NW_023352276.1:0-1363 GCF_001411555.2 Juglans regia
GGATTTTGTGTAATAGCCTATTTTCATAATTTCGGACGAAACAACTATTAGAAATTGTGAAATTATTTTTAGGGACACTTTGGGGTTGAATTTCGATAAACGATTTTCACTATAGGTTAATATGAATATTCAGAATTTTTCAGTACTAAGTTTATTATGTATTTTTTTTAGTAAATAGTAACCTCGATAAGCGCACACAGTACAGTGTTTTCAAAATCACAGTGTGAAATGTCCAAATTAGGTTGGAGGAGTTTTATTTGGACACTTGGCAAGAAGTTAGCCACACATAGTGAATAGTATTAGACACTTGGCACCATGAGGAACCATTAGATGGATTTGTGAAGGAAGTTAAGGTGTGAGGTCATGCCACCTAAGCAAAACTCTGTTTCATCTGATCATTTAAATTGTGCCAGACCAAAGAGGGTTTCAATCCTAGAAAAACCCTAAATGGTTGGAACCCAATTGAAAACCCAAAAGCTTGGTTGAAACCAAAACCCTAAACGGTTTTCCTAAACCCTAAAGTTGGCCTCCAATTCCTTTTTAATCCGATTTCTAGCATTGTGTTTAATCATTTGATTAAATTACTTCCACATGTTATTAATTAATCAAATCCTTGTTATGATATCCTTATTCAACCTTTTAAACCTTGGGAATTTGATTGGGCCAAGAAAAATTAGTTTTGGGCTTGATAGCATCTCAAACCCTAACCAAACCCCCTTTAAACCCTAAATTGAAGCTCACTTGGTTGGGGCTCACCAAGGCCCAAGAAACTGGCCACCTTGGCAAAGCTTCTTGAAGAAGTTTCCTCCCCCATATGGCAGACCATCCACTGCCATTGCCTGCAACCCATTAGTGCCTTGATGTGAAGAGAAGTCCACTCCATCAACCTCCATCTCTCACAGCTGCTGCAGGCAGTCCATTCCTCTCACAATTCTCCACTTTATGTCACATAGCCACCTCCAATCAAGGGTCATTCAAGCCCATAACTTTCCCCTCAAGAATTCTAAAGTCGTGCAAGATACAATTCTCTCCATTTTATCACTTCTTTCCCCCGTTCTTAGAGAGAAACCCAAAAGAGCTCTCCCGGGCAGATTTTGGGTTCTTTTTGTGTGGCCATTTTTAACCCTTTGTATGTATTTTCATATGACGATTCCTTCACATAAGTTGTTAGTCTTTGAGTTTTGTTTCCGTGGATATCTTATTAGTCTCCTTACATGCTCAGTTGTTAGTCTTTTAACCATGGAAAGATCATTCTGGGCGTTAAACTGGAGAGTATGATATGTTTTGGAATTTTTGACCAAGCTAATGGACTTATCTTGGTCTGAAAATTTTATGGAGTATTTTTAGTATGTGTTTATGAATT
>NW_023352277.1:0-206 GCF_001411555.2 Juglans regia
ATGGAGTATGAAGTTTGGGGCCACAACAACTGTGGAGTATACACTACGTGAGACACAGCAATTGTGATACGTAGAATACATGGGGTCACAACAGTTGTGGAGTACGTATTAACGCACTCATAGCTGGTATAGACACCTATGTTGTATGCGGTAATCAGCAGGGACACACGTCTCAAGGGGACCCGTGTAGCACCCATATGGTCACT
>NW_023352278.1:0-480 GCF_001411555.2 Juglans regia
TGGGTGGTGGTGGAAAGGCCGTGGGGGAGATTGATGGTGGTGGCAGGGGTTGAGGGAGGCATTGGGCTCACGACAAAGGGGAAAAGAGGGATATGGGTAGGGAGAAGTGAGAAGGGTGGTCGTGGCTGGAGGTTGCACACGGTGGTAGGGAGGCCGCGACAGTGAGAAAAATAGAGGAGAAGGAGGATAGTCAATCGTAGAGGTCCGGGTGTGCATCGGTGGACTTGGGGGGGGGGGGGGGGGGGGGGGGGGGAGGTGGTCGTTGAGGTGATCACTCGTGGCTCACGGGGCTGGTGGAGTCGCAGCGACGGCGGGAAGAGAAGGGTGAGCCTACGAGTGAGGAAACAAAGAAGAGAGAGAGAGAGCAAGGGGGCTTTGGGCTGGGCATGGAGGAGCAGGGGAGGCTTCGGTGGAGGGCTAGCGACCTCGATGAGGGGTGGTGGTGGCGGGGGTACAGAATCTGAGAGAGAGGAGGACCAG
>NW_023352279.1:0-275 GCF_001411555.2 Juglans regia
GAGCAGTACTCGTAACATTAGTCAAGTAACCACTTGTGTTGGCAATTCTTTTCTATTAAGGCGTTGTTTATTTTTTAAAAACATTTTATTTTATTTTATTTTATTTTATCTTATTTTATTATTATAATTTTTTTAAATCTTCACATAAAATAAAATAAAAAATTTAATTTTTTCAAATTTCAAAACTACAATAATATTAAAAAATATATTCTAACAATATTTTATTCAACTTTAATCTCAATTCATCTCATCACATCTCTAAAAATAAACGAGCC
>NW_023352280.1:0-210 GCF_001411555.2 Juglans regia
AAACCTCAAGGCAACAGAGGCTGGGAGAATGGTAGAGAAACGTACGAGGCAGGGGCTCACCGAGAGGGCTGCAGGGCACGACGGCTCTGGCGGAAGGCGGGGGGCACGGAGGCGCGACTGGGGGCTCATCTGTGGTGGTGCGACGCCGAAGGAAGAGAGAGAGAGAGAGAGGGGCTAACTCGACGGTGGTTCTGGCGGCTGGGAGCGATC
>NW_023352281.1:0-309 GCF_001411555.2 Juglans regia
CCCCCCCCCCCCCCCCCCCCCCCCCCCCCCAAAAAAAAAAAAAAAAAACAAGTGAGCTTCATAGTTGATAGTGCAAGAAAGCCTTTTAAGTTCCCTGTCTCACTTCGAGGTCAACTTCGAACGGCTATTTTCAATAGCAATGAGAATGGCTCTAAATTGATCCTCATAGCCTATACAAGAAATACCAAGAGCAAAATACATCTCCTCCACCTGCTTAAACACCCAATCCGATGCAGATAAATCCAGGTTAGGGGAAATTGTACATAAAGGAGCAAGGCCCCTGCCGCCCTAGACACAAGCCACAACTAA
>NW_023352282.1:0-2417 GCF_001411555.2 Juglans regia
AAGCATCAAACACTAAAGAATTGTAGACATAAAACTATCAGTTCTGCTACAGGTACTCGGCGTTGGGTACCTGTTGGGGAATCGGCTGACGTGGTTAGTTTTTTTCCTTTTGTTTATTATCTTTGCCTAGTATTTGAAACCACCAAAAGCCATGGACAAGAAACTGTCCCGCAGGCTCGCATTGCTTCTTCATCCGGACAAGAACAAGTTCCTGCAACAGTGTTTGGTTGTCGAGAAAACAAAGGAAAATCATGCAACATTCCGTAATAGTCAGTTTGGTTGTCGAGAAAACAAAGGGAAATCACGCAATAGTCCGTAACAGTGTGTTTGGTTGCCGAGAAAACAGAGAAAAATCACGCAATAGTCCATAATAGTATGTTTGGTTGCCAAGAAAACAGAAGAAAATCACGCAATAGTCTGTAACAGTGTGATTGGTTGCCAAGAAAATAGAGGAAAATCATGCAATAGTCCATAACAGTCTGTTTGGTTACAGAGAAAACAGAGAAAAATCACAATAGAATATCCTACAAATATGAGATTCGATGGATGAATATGCATCTCTGTTCGTCAGCTTCGTGTGGGTGTTTCCGTGTGCATGTGGTTGGAAAAAAAATGGACGAAATAAAACAGATCTAGAACTTGGAGGTATGCTACATTGCAAATTGATGTAGGTATCCTCCAATTCGTTTTTGAATTTATTGCTTGAAAGAGAAAAGAAATAAGCATAAGAAATGAAGTCACAAATGTTATCTGGTATGAGAGTTGAAATCATTCCTTGAGGCTTGAGAAATCCAGAGAAGAAACATTGACCGAAGATCCTTCTAGACTCTACAGTATGAACGCACCATTTCACTAATCTCACGTGTAACCCTGGGTACGCAGAGGGTACCCCTCTCGAGTGTAAATATCATTTTTGTAAAACTATTGACATCCTGTCGTTGTCACACATTTCATGAACAACCAAACATAACAAAAAGAAATACACAAATAGAAGAACTTACTGTTGAGTTCTTCAAGCTAGCAATTGACACTGTCAATGGTAATGTCAAGCGCTTGTGGATTGCTTCAACGAAGAGAAAGATATAATAAGGTCGACCAAGTACGTAAATGCAATTCCTACAAACAAAAAAGCCCAAAATCCAAACAAAAACTATGAACAATTTCCAAACTAAATCCGATTGAACTCAACTAATTCCAACCAATTCGTAAGCCCTAAATTTTGTAACATCAAACAAAGAACACAAATGCAAACACAGACTCTAGAAACCCCCAATAGACCTAAAAAAGATCTTCATAGATGGTAAACCTCAAAATCCTCAGTCCCAAACTTCTTTTCATACAAAAAATGATAAATTAATCAACAAGATGAGGGTTATAGCACACAAATTTTAGGAGAGAGCGAATCATATGGGGAGAAAACTACGTATGTGAAGAATATGAAATACCCAATAGAACTAGGAGAGGAAGAGACCACGCTGGATTGGAGATAGAGAGAAGAGAGGGTGGTGCAGTGGCATCCCTAGTGGTACAGATCGAATCTGTGATGTTCTCCACTCCTTCTACGATTTCATGAAGGGCGAAATAAGGAAGTGAAGCAGAGATGTGAAAGTGGGAAAAAAAAATTAGAGGAAAATCAACTTACAATAGTTTTGTGAGAAAATATCAAGAGAATAGAGAGAGGCTGCATTCAGATGTTGAGATGAGTTGAATTTTTTATAAATAGTAATAAGTTAAGACTGTTGAATGAGTTTGGTGAGGTCCATTTAAGATAAGTTTAAAATGTGTTTAAATGTTAAGAAAAAGATTTGCTCCATCTGCAGTTACAAGCAAATCTAACTTTATTTTTGGATATACTATAGCAAAAACTCTGTTCAGATCACCTTGTCTAATTCAATGAAGCCAATTTTTCATCTGCAATAACTATTTGAAGGATTTGATTTACCTTTAACCATTCTAATGAAAATGCTCTAATATGTCATATTGTCAAACGATTTTGCTATGCTACATAATGCCGCATCAATATGTAAAATAATTGCTAATAATTATTATTGCACCCTCGTACTTTCGTTGGGAACACAGGAAAAATACGTATAATATAATCGTGTGTTGTGAAATATCTTAGGTCTTATTTTGGTAAATAAGATATTCTCATATATTCTTAAAATATATCATAATTGTTTTACAAATATTATTAAAATACAAAATACTTTTAAATTTTGAATTTTTAACTTTTTTATCCAATCATTATCTAAACACAAAACACTATAATTTTTTAAAAAATAATGCTACATACAGTCGTGGAATGCGCAAACACCGTGTAGTCACTTTGAAAAATAATAGGGTCTACTATTAAAAAATTAATTTCTTTTTATGCGAGTCTTATATTTATTCACTTTTTTCAAAATGACTGCACGGCG
>NW_023352283.1:0-2109 GCF_001411555.2 Juglans regia
AATAAATATTCACAACCTTCTAACAATCCACACTCCACATTATAATTTTTATTATTTTTTTCTTTTATCAAATATTTATTATATGAATAATAAATAGAAAATTTGAAATAATTTTTAAAAAATAAACTCAAAATTTTTAAGAAAATAAAAATTAAAAATTAAAAAAATGTGGAGTGTGAAGTGTGGAGTGTAGTGGAGGTTATATAACAAAACTCTTTTTCCAACTTTAGATAAATTATTTACGTATCAAATGAGTAAGTCGACGCACCCTTCACCCTAAATGATCCAATAACACGTGATTATTTTGAAACAAATCTATTTATAAGTGATTATCAAACATAATCCTTCTATTCATCATCCCTACATCACACATATATTTTTTTTTTTGTTTTATTCTTACTAAATTAAAGAAATCCTCCTACTTATTATCTATACACCATATATTTGACGATAGAAAAAATAAAAAAATAAAAAATTATATATAATGTGTAGTGTAGTCATGTAGTGATGATGAATAGAATTTTTCTTGTCAATATTCACGATACATCATTGTTAGCATAAATGGTGGTTCTACTCCTACCGTTGGGAGCTCCTGCTGGAGCTCCTGCTAGTTATTTTATATGTATTTTTTTAACTCTTTTAATTTTTTTTTTAAATTACAACATTATTAAAAAATATTGACTTAATAATCATTAAGTAAAAAAGATTAAAAAAAAAAACACAACAAATTATTATACGAGTAATTATTATCGCATCAACTTACATAAAAAGTATTAGTATCTAAAGTTCTAAACTGTTTTTATGAATATCATGAGTTCTTAAGTAATGTGATACAAAACAAACTTGTAAATAACATAATTTTATACACTTAGAAGTTATTTAAAAAATAATTCTATTTAAAAGTATTTATACCACACACTATTCAAATAACATAATATGATTAGGGATCATGTGTAAATCAACTTGTTTCAAGCTAGTCCTTTCTATCCATGTAAGAACTATCCATGTCGTAGCTAGGATGGTCTATACCTACCGTGGTGTCAGCTACACCCATACGTAATTGTGTATATAAAAGGATCATGCTAGTAGCCGTCCAATTCCGTTGGTCGTGAACGTTAGTTCATTCATTTTTTTTTTTATATATATATTTGTAAACATTTGAAAAAATTATACAAATTTAATAATAATAATTTTTAAAAAATATTAAAAAAATTAAAATACATTAGCTCTAAAACATAAAAAACAAATTAACTGGAGAACAAACTAGCATTTTCTTTCTATAAAAAGGTAAAAGTTAGCTTGTTGATGACTGGTACAAGATAGACTCGAGCACTAGTAATAGTGCAGGCAAATACCAATTAAAAACACTACTATGTCCACTCCATTTGATATCTTTATTTGACCACTTGTCCTTTTTTTTTTTTTACTTAATGATTAATGAAGTAATTTTAAATCTATTAGTGTATTTTTTTTTATTTTTTAAATGTATTTAAATATGTTAAAAAAATGTGAAAAAATAAAATAAAATTTTTACAATAAGCTAACGATCAAGATGAGGCGGCATACTAGCCGCACCCAATACCAATACATATCAATATTTAACTAACAATCCCATTAAATCTATTACATTGGAAGAGTCAAATGTAAATTTTTTGTTACAAGCTACAGTATCTTTACATATTTGGATAGATAATGTTTACTATCTATTGATTATTTTATCACTTATTTCTCTCTCCTTCCACTTGCTTTCTCACGCAAAAGAATGCAAAACAATAACTTAATTAAAATTAAATTAAAACTTAATATATGGTCAATATAATTACAAAATATGAAGAAAAAAATTAGAAAATATTATTATTATTAAAAAATAATATTTTATTATTATTTTGACTAATAAAAAGATAATTCAATATAGAAATATCTCTTAAATGGCATAGGTAAAAGACAAAATATATAATTTTAGTCAAATTTTACCTTATCATGATCTTTGCCTACACCATTACTAAGTAAACTAGGCTGTTCACCACATTATTAGTGATTATACCCACTTGCCAGCTATTGTCTCACTTTAATTTATGACTTCTACATATATATATATATATATATATA
>NW_023352284.1:0-254 GCF_001411555.2 Juglans regia
CGCCTGCTGCCTTCCTTGGATGTGGTAGCCGTTTCTCAGGCTCCCTCTCCGGAATCGAACCCTAATTCTCCGTTACCCGTCACCACCATTGTAGGCCTCTATCCTACAATCGAAAGTTGATAGGGCAGAAATTTGAATGATGCGTCGCCAGCACGATGGCCGTGCGATCCGTCGAGTTATCATGAATCATCAGAGCAACGGGCAAAGCCCGCGTCGACCTTTTATCTAATAAATGCATCCCTTCCAGAAGTCGG
>NW_023352285.1:0-1685 GCF_001411555.2 Juglans regia
AATAAATCTTCACAACCTTCTAAGCAGGTTTGAGAGGTGAGATGAGAATTTTGTATTTTGTTTTAGTGTTTAAAATATTATGATTTAATATTATTATTATATTAGAATTTAAAAAAGTTGAATTGAGATTTGAAAAAATTAAATTGTTTATTATATTTTGTATGGAGATTTGAAAAAAGTGTAATGATGAGATGAGATGAGATGAAAATTTTATGTCTCATCTCACCCCCAAACCTGCCCTTAACACTCCACACTCCACATTCCACATTATAATTTTTTTTTTCTTTTATCAAATATTTATTATATGAATAATAAATAGAAAATTTGAAATAATTTTAAAAAAATAAACTCAAATTTAAAAAAAAATATTAAAAATTAAAAAAATGTGGATTGTGGTAGAGATTGTATAGCAAAACTCTTTTTCCAACTTTAGATAAATTATTTACGTATCAAATGAGTAAGTCGACGCACCCTTCACCATAAATGATCCAATAACACGTGATTATTTTAAAACAAATCTATTTATAAGTGATTATCAAACATAATCCTTCTATTCATCATCCCTACATCACACATATATTTTTTTGTTTGTTTTATTCTTACTAAATTAAAGAAATCATCCTACTTATTATCCATACACCATACATTTGACGATAGAAAAAATAAAAAAATAAAAAATTGTATATAATGTGTAGTGTAGTCATGTAGTGATGATAAATAGAATTTTTCTTATCAATATTCACGATACATCATTGTTAGCATAAATGGTGGTTCTACTCCTACCGTTGGGAGCTCCTACTGGGGCTCCTGCTAGTTATTTTACTTATATTTTTTTTTCTTTTTTTTATATGTATTTTTTTAACTCTTTTAATTTTTTTTAAATTACAACATTATTAAAAAATACTGACTTAATGATTATTAAGTAAAAAAGATTAAAAAAAAAAACACAACAAATTATTATACGAGTAATTATTATCGCATCAACTTACATAAAAAGTATTAGTATCTAAAGTTCTAAACTGATTTTTTGAATATCATGAGTTCTTAAGTAATGTGATACAAAACAAACTTGTAAATAACATAATTTTATACACTTAGAAGTTATTTAAAAAATAATTCTATATGAAAGTATTTATACTGCACATCATTCAAATAGCATAATTTGATTAGGGATGATGTGTAAATTAACTTGTTTCAAGCTAGTCCTTTCTATCCATGTAAGAACTATCCATGTCGTAGCTAGGATGGTCTATACTTACTGTGGTGTCGGCTACACCCATACGTAATCGTGTATATAAAAGGATCATGCTAGTAGCCGTCCAATACCGTTGGTCGTGACCTTTAGTTCATTCATTTTTTTTTTTATATATATTTGTAAACATTTGAAAAAATTATACAAATTTAATAATAATAATTTTTAAAAAATATTAAAAAAATTAAAATGCATTAGCTCTAAAACATAAAAACAAATTAACTGGAGAACAAACTAGCATTTTCTTTCTATAAAATGGCAAAAGCTAGCTTGTTGATGACTGGTACAAGACAGACCCGAGCACTAGTAATAGTGTAGGCAAAAATACCAATTAAAAATACTACTATGTTCACTCTATTTGACACTTTTATTTGACCGCTTATCTTTTTTTATTTAGTGATTAAGAAAATAATTTTAAATATATTAATATATA
>NW_023352286.1:0-255 GCF_001411555.2 Juglans regia
TTATTTTTATTTATATATAATAGAGATAAATATTATAGTGATTTTATTTTTTATTTATATATTATAGTGATTTTATTTTTTATTTATATATTATAGTGATTTTATTTTTTATTTATATATAATAGTGATAAATATTTTTTATTTATATATTATAATATTTATATTTAATAATGATAAATATTATAATGATTTTATTTTTAATTTATATATAATAGTGATAAATATTATAATGATTTTATTTATATATATATATAA
>NW_023352287.1:0-292 GCF_001411555.2 Juglans regia
CATTAACATAAAATAAATCAATTGCATAATATTAAGATTGATAACGAAGGGAAACCTTCTAAAGAATTCTTTAAGGGTAAAATTCTACGGAACAACCAAATCTAGAAAAATCAATTTTATTATTTGAAAATTAGTTACAAGCAAATTTCAATTGCAAAACTTTTGTCAATTGACACTTTTATTTGACCAGACAAACAACCTGTTTGTCTCTACCGTCGTAGTAGTTAGAACCTCTGATGATTTTCAAACATTGGCTTTTCGCCTAGAACTCTAGTAGCTGAATCATGATCAT
>NW_023352288.1:0-218 GCF_001411555.2 Juglans regia
AATTATTTTCATTAGTCACTATTCACTAACCCATACTCAATTCCTTATGAAAAATACCTCCACCTTCTATGAAAGAAAAATGATTTACTATGCATCGATCGATATTTACTCGTACACTTACAACTTTTTTATAGGGTGTGTAGGTATTTTTCATAAGATATAGAAACACGGGTGGTGAATAGTAGTTAATGAGAATTTTTTTTTTGAAAAAAAAAAAA
>NW_023352289.1:0-469 GCF_001411555.2 Juglans regia
CTCTCATAGATAATGCAAAGCCGATCGATCGAGGCATCTCATTGGACAGGGAAAAGCCATGGTAAAGAATATTGGATTGATCTTTTGATAAAACTAGAAATATTTCCACATAAAATTAAATAAATAAATCCTCCGAAAAGGTAATCAATAATTTTGAATTAATATAAGCTACGTAATTCCGTTATCTTTTTATTAATTGTTTTCTATTATATATTCACTACAAAAAAACTGTTTATTTGTGACCATTTAATTCCAGCGAAATGATTATTTATAATTAAAATGAGTCTGTTTTAGTTACAAATAACATTTTCACCGCAATTAAATGGTCACAAAAACTAATTTTTCTTGTAGTGATTTTAGGTTTTTTTTATTTGCTTCTTAAGAAAGCAATGGGGTTTGAATTTACCAATCATTAGTCGTGTTTCGCACATGGTCAATAATCCCATTGAGATGCTTTATTTTTTTAGAA
>NW_023352290.1:0-201 GCF_001411555.2 Juglans regia
ATAGTTTGCTGAATAGTTATAAAAATTTTAGTTTGTACCCTCAAGTTTTTTTTTCTTAATCACGATTTTCCTCCGTTATAAGTGAGGACTATCAATAAAATTGAGATACGTACCGTGATCTTTCTAAAAAAAACTTACATTACCTAGTTGCTTTTCCAACAAGAATTCTTCCTACAACTTGTAATATTAATTCTTGTTTCA
>NW_023352291.1:0-330 GCF_001411555.2 Juglans regia
GCTTCCGCACTCTGAAAATGAAAATGTTTTGTTCTGTATTCTGATTTCTGTAAATGCTCATGTTTATACACTGGTATATGTTCTCTGCTTACTGAGTTGTTGATAACTCACCCCCCCTTATCTCCATAATATTTCAGATGACATTGAATGGTTCAGCTAAGGATCAGTATTAGAGTTTATGGAGAATATTAGCAGTGAATGGTTGTTGGGTATTTCGTGGTATTAATGTTGATGTTGGAAGTTATTTATATTTCTTAAGTTTGCTTCAATGGATTTAGACGGTTTATGGAGACTTATGTTAATGTTTCATTATTTCTAGTTTGTTATTTG
>NW_023352292.1:0-1783 GCF_001411555.2 Juglans regia
TTTTTTTTTTTTTTTTTTTTTTTTTTTTTTTTTTTTTTTTTTTTTTTTGTTATCTTTTATATTATTGCAGTTAGGCCTGCAACCCGATCAAAAAAACACTGATTTACACCCGAACCGAACCGACCAGGTAGCATAAAGGCGCGAACTCGACCCGACCCGACCCGAATAAGCCAGGTCTTGTTCGGGTCGGATCGATTTTTAGGTATATAAATCTGCCTATTACGTTCTGTTTCTCTCTCATGTACTTTCTTCCACCTCACCTTCTACCCCAAATCTCATTTCCTTTCTCATCCTTCATTCTTCTCCCAAAAGTAAAAATCACCCACAATTGAACTATGTTGTTTAACTAGCCGTAGGAGGAGGATGATGAGGCCGCGTTGGAGCAGACCCTTTTGGTGATCCAGGAGGTGGCCATCTACAAGATCTGGTCGGGTTGCCTTCGGATCGTTTCCTGCAAGGCTCGCTGCGAGAGCACCGTCGAGAGCATCCTCAACTCGTCACGCTACTTCATCCTCAAGATCGAGGATGGTCGGGGTAAGAGCCTTCCTGGGTCTCGGTTTCTTCCTCCCTTAAGGATTTCAGTCGAGTGAACCTTTTTTTTTAATTTTTTTCAACTCTGGTCTAGAGCTTCTTCAATAGTGCCGAAGTGGGTCGAAGGAATTTTTTGGTCAAAACTCAAGGTTGTGGCAAAGTGGGTTGCTGGAAGGATTTTTCTGGTTGTATAGGCTTTTTTTTTTTTTTTGTCCGTCTAAGGTTTCAGGATTTCATCTCTTTCACTATAGTATGATGCGGTTCAAAATTTTTGTTGAATATAAACAAAGTAATTGTTGTTAAAAAATTCAGGTTTTTCCTTTTTCTTAGATTTGTATGCTACTTTGTATGTACCTTCGTTGAAATTCAGCTTTTACTAGTGTTGATCAGTTTCGACGGTTTCGACGGATTGCATTGTTTCAAACCCATGTTAAATTTTGACCCGATGAACCCGTCTTTGTTCGGGTTGGACAAATCGGTTGTCTCGGACGGATCGGATCCCCGCCCTTTATGCACAGGCCTAATTGCAGTGTTACTCTTCTTATTGTTCAAAATACTTGTATTCTCGTCCATGAATTTTTAGCCACCTCAAAACTTGCAATGATTAAACTGAGTTCGCGTTCAAGTGGTGAAATGATTTCAGATATTTTGTAAATAATAGTAAAAAAATAATGATAGAATATAGATAATATTGAATACTTGTAAATAGTAAGTGAAAAATAATAATAAAATAATAAATAATAGTGAAGTATTCTAAAAATACTCCACTATCCAAACTAGCCCGTTTGTTTTCAGAAAACATATCATCTTATTTTATCTTATCTTATTTCATCATTACAACTTTATCAAATTCTCATACAAAATAAAATAAATAATTTAATTTTTTCAAATCTTAAAATAAAAATAATATTAAAAAATACAGTCTAATAATTTTTTATTTAAATTTTTTACTTTAATATCAACTCATTTCATCTTATCTTTATTTATTTAGAGGAAAGAGAAAAGTAAAATTGCAGATTCCTTTCATTTGTGGCTGTGATTACAGCTATTTCAATGCATGTGCATGTGCATGTGCATGTGCTTTAATTTGTTGACTAGAAATTCTTGGCTAAAAAAAAAAAAAAAAAAAAAATCAAAACGACTTTGGGCAAAGTCATACATAAGAATTTTCCACATAATAGACTATAAGTAGTTTAAACATGGTTTTCTAGACCATGAAAAACTCGTTTTCTTGGATGTCAAGCAAAACATA
>NW_023352293.1:0-2228 GCF_001411555.2 Juglans regia
TCAGCTTCTTCTGCATGTTTTGTTCTAATCTCGCCTTAATATCCGCTACCTAATCTAATCAAATTTGCAACTCTCTTTGCTTGGACCTCAAATATTCGATTTCGAGCCTTGCTTCCTCTAATTCCAGAGAGTTGTTATTGGATCTGACTTGGGAAGAGGATGATGATGTTGAGAATGACTTCACACAATGTCCTAAGCCCCTTAGATATCCAGAACATGGTCCAAGAATTTGAGAAAAGATTTGAACATTGTTCACAAATGATTCATCAGATGGAGCTGCAACAGTTTTCATAAGTGATACCATCTTGTCCTATAAAAATCATTAAAGATAGTATAAATAACAAAAATATTATTAGAAAATACAAATAAAAAATTTAAATTTACATAATTTGTTTCTGCTTCGGGACTAGTCCAAACACCATCATGATTTGTATGTGATTTAGCATACAATTAGGTCAAATTATAATCAGTACCACTTTCTTGTTCCTGCAAAAAGAAAATCTATATTATAACTTCAATCACAAATTTTGATATATTAATATTTAATGGGGGACTAGTATAACGTTATCAATTTTTTTGATAGTCGATAAAAAGATCGAGAGCTCGCATGATGGTGTATCGTCAAATTTGTTCTATTTGCTTTGTTGACAGTACTCCGTTGCTACAAAAAAGAAAAGATATATTACTATATTTTTTAATGCATCTATCATATACGATAAAGAACGATAGCAGCGAAATTACCTAATATGCGGGATCTTCAAACATATCACAAAACTTCTCCCATTTGTTTGGTGACATGTTTTGGAATGAATTTTGACGCGCCTCTGTTGCACTACTGAACTTCTGATAGTGTGCATGACATCTACCTTTGTACCTCTGGAATGCATTGGACATCAGCTCATCAACCGTTAGTCGATTCTCTCGCCGGCCAAAATTAAGTTCAAACTCATTCTTGAAAAAATTATAAACGATCAGTCCAAATACAAACTAATTATAAATTAACATGTTATACTTAATTATTTTCCAAGTAACTTCTTACCATACAATGATTTTTTATTTGATCTTTCACATCTTAGGAAACTTTAGCCCAGGAGGATATAGTTATCGGTGCATATGTGCGAGTAAGTGTACCAACATAAAAAGCAAGCCAAACTGCTGAATCTCTAGAGCCACCGGTGTGATCATCAGGAATATCAATTTTGATTTTTTCTGCTTTCCTTATTTTCTCTATGCAGACACCCCTAGTAACACCTCGACTTCGGTGATGGCTTACAACATCTATATAGTAATTAAAGCACATAATATCAAAAAAATTATTTTATTTATAACATTATTACTTAAATTATCACATAAAATCAAATTTCTATGTAACATACCTTATTCTGGGTCTAGTGATGTTGGCCCACCATTCATGGTAGGTAAACCAATTGGGGAGTAGGTAATGGATGGAGATGGCACATGAGTTGCTTTGCGTTTGAGAGGCATATATGTTTTAAATTGAAATAAATTATTATTCGCAAAAATGTTATTGTTTTTATAACAACAATACTTACACAAAAACAACTATCATTCACTATCAATTTTGCTAGACTAGTTGCCCTCATCCTCACTAGACACTTCAATTAATTCATGTTCCTCTGATAATCCGCCCTCAATTACTTCTGGTTCAACAACTTCTCTGCGCAATTGAACCATATCATATTGGCTGAGATCAACAAATACATTGATGCCTAATTTGTTTTCTTGATATGCTTCTTCATTTGTTGGACCATCAAATTCTTCGTGTTGTTCATCTGCCTCTGTAATGTAATCATATACATTTCTTGGCATAAACTTATGTACTACTTGCCATGAATTTCCATACTCCGGATTATCTAAATAAAAAACTTAATTTGCTCAGCAAGCGAGAATGAAAAGATCGTCCTCATACCATGTGTGAGATGTATTGACACTCAAAAAATATTCATCATTATGCACTCCCAACTTAGGATTTGAGACATCTCACCAATTACATTTAAACAACCAGACCATATGTCTCCCCACATACTTTAACCCAATGATATTTTCGACAACTCCATAGAAGTCAATGTTATCCTCCACGTGACTTTCTTCGATTACAACCCCATAAATTTTCTATATCGTTCTCTGTCAGCCGTAAGACATGTATATTTACGCCCCAAACATCCTGAGTATTGGATGACCCACCTGGACGGACCACATGCCAAAGC
>NW_023352294.1:0-1407 GCF_001411555.2 Juglans regia
TATAGTATAGTCTAGTATATTGTAGAATAGTATATAGTATAGAATATATAATATATAATAGTTATAATATATATAGTAGTTATAATATGTTATACTATATTATAACTAGTATATTATTAGTACTAGATTCAATATTATAAGTACTATGGTAGTTATAATATATTATACTATATTCTGGAATTTTCATGAATCTACAGTGAACGAAATAATTTCTCTTCCAACTAGTAAAAAAACATTTGTTCAAACGAGAAAGTTTGGTTCAAAGAGATGAATTCATTCTAATAAACCATACGAACTTAAAAATAGTAGTTCGAACGTGACTGTTTGAGCATAAGACCTAGTTCGAATATCGAACGGTTCATATTTTCACAAACCATTCTAATATAAGCTGTCTTGAACTGTTGTTTGCCACCAATCTCTGCTGTTTTAAGATCATTTTCTACCGTCTATGAGTTATGGCCCACCATCATTGTCTATTAAGGCTTGATATGAGGACAAAAATAGGATGAAAATGAGGTCAAATTTCGAATCGAATCCGACCCCTTTTTTGGCATTTTCCATCTGCCATACACGGCATTTGGTGGTAGAAATGATGGAGTAAAGCTTAGGCCTCACCCCATGTAAGTTTGTGTGATTAAAACCAAATATTCTTGATGAAACGTTGGTTTTTTTGTTCGGTTCCGACTCGACTCAGCCATGAATCTTCATGGGTTAGCTCCTTCTAACGGCCTGAAAACTATTCAAATAGTTTTTGCCAAATAGATATTTTCCAGTTTGAATGTGGCACTACACATTCGAATGGCAAAAACTGAGTTAAATATTCATTCAAATATATTTACTCCATTCGAACGGATAAGCATTAGTTCAAACGTTATTAAATTATCAGAATGATGACCATATGATGATGTTGCTTGAATAATATTTTTATTTATTCAAATGTGTATAAACCGCTCAAACAAGTGTCGCTTTTGTTTGAACGGTTTAATTTTGTGTATAATTTTATCTTTTCAAATGAAGTAAATTTATTCTAATGAGTTTACAACTAATTTTTCTGTTTGAACGTGTAGTGCCACGTTCATACGAAAAATTTATGTTTGGCAAAAACTATTCAAAGGGTTTTCAAACCGTTCGGGTTGGTTACCTTTTAGTTCGAACAGTACTCAGTATAATATTTTACAACTTTCCATTTTATTTATATTCATTGTCTATTTGTTTTGTGAACAGTGAATTAATGGCATATGTTGGAAAGAAACGTGGAGTGAGGGCCAAACTAGCGATGAAGCTAGTGAGCCGAGGAGGTATATACTAGTTGAGTAGGAGATCATTATAGAACACTTCCGCGATTTTGTCTAGGATGGGAGGAGCCTATTATCGATTATCATGGATAGAGAATGAAGCCCGATCTGT
>NW_023352295.1:0-236 GCF_001411555.2 Juglans regia
TGTGCCACACTTGCTGTGGACACACATAACATAATGTGTGGCACCATCGGCGTTAGTGCCTGGCGCGCTCCGGTGACCAGCTAATTAGGCCCCATTCGCAACCTATTGACTGTACTTCGTCAATCCAGGGAATTTCACACCTATTTAGACACTCCAGCGTGAACAAAGGAGTTCCACTAGGATATTACCCCATCCTAGCGCTTAGGGTCGTGATTGACATGAATGACTTAACTGGC
>NW_023352296.1:0-5905 GCF_001411555.2 Juglans regia
TTTCCATTTTATTTATATTCATTGTCTATATGTTTTGTGAACAGTGAATTAATGACGTATATTGGCAGGAAACGTGGGAGTGAGGGCCAAACTAGCGGTGAAGCTAGTGAGTTGAGGAGGTCGATACTAGTTGAGCGGGAGATTATTATAGAAGACTTCCGAGATTTTGTCTGGGATGGGAGAAGGCTATTATCTATTTTCTGTGATAGAGAATGGATCCCAATCTGTCAGCAGAGGGGATGGCCTATCCTGACATGGTCAGTGAGTTTTAGGGGTGAAAATCGAAGGTCTCAATGCGGTTTTGATCCAAAACTGAAACCACACCGGCCGGTGAAGGGGAAGAAAACCGTTGACTTTGATCTCAGTTTTCTTCCGATCGGTTCGCCGGCATCGTCGGTGGCGTGAAGAGATAGAGAGAGAGAGAGAGGAATGAGAAACATGGAAACAGATTCACAAAGTTACATGTAAACTTGAACTCCATCCTCACAGATTCAAAAATTACAAGATTCACAACAAATATCACACTATCACAAGTTCACAACACTATCGGTACCCTCTTTAGAAAAAATAAAAGAACCTCACTCCCCACAACAAACCTCAACGAATTGGAAATGAGAGCTTTAAACGGCGCAAATGGATGGAGGGAGGGGACGACATCGTAGGGAGAGAGAGCTAAGAGGAAGATGAGAGAATCAGAGAGAGATGAGAGAATCTGTTAGAGAGAGAGAGAGAGAGAGAGAGAGAGAGAGAGAGAGAGAGAGAGAGAGAGAGAGAGAGAGAGGCTAGAGCTGAGAGAACGGCATAGAGATCAGAATGAGAAGGGAGAAATGGGGGGATCTTAACCTAAGCATGAAATGACACCATTTGCTTTATTTTTTATTTTTCAACTAAGGGGGTCCAAAAAGATGCTATTTCATGCATTTAAGTGAAACGATGTCGTTTTTATATAGGTATAAAATGAAAAAAAAAATGGCAGAACAGGTCGGCCAGTTCATCGATTTTTCACTAGGTTGAACCAAGACCAAACCGACCAATTTCAGTTTGAGCAAATATCTACCGCACGCCGGCCGGTTCCTGAATCCGGCAGCCAGTTCCAGTCGGTTGCGGCTGGTTCCTATACACTCCTAGTGAGTTTTATCCGGGTCATGGGTCAAATGGAGGATAATAAGGAGTCATTCTCGTTCGTTAATTGATGAGTGAGTATTAGTATCTCAGCAGACATTATAGCTGACTTTCTTGGGATTTCCCATGAGCTTGGTGCGAACCCTGCACAATAACCGGGTGTAGGGAAAGATGGAGAGGATGCTATCGAGGAAAGGCTCCAACAGACGATGGTCCCACTCACAATGAGATTCGTCAATTGATGCATGACGATTCGACTCCTCCAGATGATGGGAGCCAGGTTATCAAACATGTTGATTGTATCATATTTTTTTGAATTGAATTTGAATGTCTCCCATAATATTGATTCGAGGAAACACAAGAATGACCTCAACATCGAACAAGCTCGATTTATGTTACGGATAGCTCGAGAGTCGATTGATCTGCCTCTATACTTATTCATTCAAATTCGATTTGAGTCACATATGCATTGATGATCTCCAACCTCCTAGTCCAATCGCTAGTCGATGTGCTAATGACCGAATGTAGACAACCACAAATCGGGCCCCTTAACAAGATCACCTTTAGCAAAAGCAAGGGCCACTTGCGAAAGGCTCGCATTAATGTTCTAGCAGCACAAGATAGCGGCATGGAGCGTGATCCAGCTTCTACTAATGCCGGTATTGATAGACAGGTTGTGGGGTCTACTACAACGGAGATGCAATTCATGCTCAAGGAGCATCACACACTTTTGATCCAGGATATGGAGAGGATCGTTGAGAGGATCACTGCGCCCATCATGGTTCGACTGCAAGAGATTGAGGGACAAATTACTGTCATCCAAGAGGACCTGGATAATCTTACTCAATAGTTTTTTTTTTATTTGACCTTTTGTTTTGTATCGAATGTTGCCGATTTAATTACTATGTCATTTTTATTTGTTATACATAGCTAGCTTGTTTCTTAAAAAAATTTATTTTTGTTATTTTACTTACTAGTTCATGATAATATAAAAAATGACATTCCATAGAAAGTAATATTTTTTTAATTGAAAATTCTTATATACCATAACAAAAGTCATTAATTAATTTTTAAATTAATTATATAAAACTCCTAGGATGACATATATGATATATTTTAATTTATAATAAATAATAATAACTCCATACAAGTAGATTTTCATCTTTTAAATATGATAATTAATAGATTCAAATAATATTTATTTTTAAAATATTTGAATGTCTTCAATAAATTTCTATAATTAAACTTATTTCGATTGTTTGTTCTACCGCTCAAACGCCTTTTGTGACAATTCAAACGGGTTACAACTCCGTTCGAACATTAAAGTACCATTCAAACGTTATAGCAACCATCCCCTCCAGATTTATTTATAACTTCCCACAAAAAATTTCATTCAAATGATTAAATATAGCGTTTGAACGGGTTCTAACTTTTCTCTGACAAAATTGTGTATACGTTCTCGCCATGATTATTATTCGAATAATTACGTAAGTATTGGAACGTGAATTAAATTACTGTTCGAACGTGTATGGGTATGTTCGAACAGTATAACAACCATCACCACCAGATTTATTTATAACTTCCCATCAAAAACTTTGTTCGAATAATTAAATATTTCGTTCGAACGGTTTTGACCTTACCCCAACACAATTTTCTATACTTTCCTGCCACGACTATTATTCAAACGGTTATGTAACCATTCGAACGTGAATTATAATACTATTTGAACATGTTTGTGAATGTTCAAATGCTTTTTTTAGATGCTATATTTCATCCCAGAAAGTGTAGTTCGAATAGATATTTGTCTGTTCAAATGAAGCTAAAACCACTTCCATGTTTTGAGACAAAATTTAATTTTCATCCCAAATAAGTATTTTTAGGGATGAAATTTAATTCGTACATAAAGAGCAAATTTCTTGTAGTGGGTGAATGTGTTGATGTGGCGGTTTTATGTACCAGGATTGATTCATCAAAGTGTTTTGGTTTATTTCATTGCTTTATATAGTTTTCAATGATAACTCAAGAAAGTTTCCCATCAAAAGAAACATAAAAAAAAAATAACTGATATGTAGAGAAGTAACTTTTTGTAAATTTTTCTTAAATACACTTAACGTATTTCTTGCAAAAAATGGTAGAATCCTAAACATTACTCTTATTTAATGAACTTGATGGACTAAAATGCATTAAACAAGAAAATTTGTGTGTTTTGACCTCTTATGTTGACTCTTTTAGTGTCATAAACAGGACATTTATTTTGAAAAAGTTTTATTCAAGTTGGTGTTGTTTTAAGTAGAAGAGAGACAAAACGAAAGCCAGTCTTCTTCTCATAAAAAAACACTCTTTCTCTAGAGTCTCTCTACAATGCTCAGTAAATTGCACTCCACACTGGAGTACTTTCCATTATACTAAACACAAAGAATCAAAACACAAATCTCCCTCACTAAAGCACATGGATTCTCTAATCTCTCAAACAAAAGCTCTCTCTTGAAAAATGTTAGTAATATTGAAAATAGCAGAAACATGATATATACCTGGAAGATCTATTTCATATGCATTATCATTAATTTGTTTAGGAATTTGAAACAATCCATCCAAGCTACTCTTGTCATCAACAGGTAAAGATATTAAATCTAAATGAGTAAATGGATTAAATCTATAAAGAATTTTAAAAGGCAAAAATATAGTAGTAGCATGAACACTCAAATTATATGTAAACTCAATGAATGACAAACAATACTCCCACAAATATTAATGAAACATATCTAAAGTCTTTCTCTCCCCAAAATGACCACTCCAATTATATGCAAACTCAATGAAAGGCAAATGATACTCCCGCAAACGTTCATGCAACAAGTCAATGAATGACAAATGATACTCCCACATACGTTCATGCAACACATTTAAAATCTTTTTTACACCAAAATGACCACTTCAATTATAAGCAAATTCAATGAAAGGCAAATGATACTCCCGTAAAAATTCATGCAACACATTGAAAGTCTTCCTTACACCAAAGTTACCCAAGAAACCACCATGTCTATCACACACAAGCAACTTACGCATAAAACTAATAGGCACACAAAATCTATTCTCTCTAAACAAGTACCAATCTAGTTTATAGAACTTACCAAATGATGCTTTCTCACATGTTCCATACACACTAGCAAAGTCATCATCATCAGCATACAATTTCTTATCATATTCAAGTCTCAACAATTTTGCATCTAAAATGAAGACAATGACATAACTTCTTGTTAAAGCACCAACCACAAAATTTTCCATACATTGTGTGTATTTGAATACATGAGGAAAAGTCTCAATACAATCCTTCCACTTAGCATGCATTCGAGTCAATAACTTACCTTGTCACTTCAAGTGTGTCAATGACTCATGTTCTTCAAAAACAAGTCAGGTAGGAATTGTCGCACCTGGCACAAAATCAATGTAGTGCTCTATCTTCCTAATAGGTGGCAATCCACTAAACACACCACTAGGAAACACGACCTCATATCCCTGCAACAAAGAGACAACAATACTAGACAAACATAAGTCAATTTCGTTAGTATTAAGACTCACCTTAGCATAAAAACCCACTTTTCTCTTTGTTTTTCTCTCACTTTCTTCACTCTCTCTTTTCTTTCCACTCTCTTTTTCTTTTTCACTCTCCTTTTCCATTTCACACTCTTTTTTCTTTTCACTCTCTTTTTTTCATCTTTTTTTGTACTCTCGACCTCACAATTACTTTTCAACTCTTTCTCTCTTTTTCTTAAGATCTTAGTCTCACCCTCTTCTTTTTTATCTCTCATTTTTCTCTTTTTCTCCATTTCAGCCTCACTATTTCTTTTTTTCTCAATCTCACATTCACTCTTGTTTTTCAGCTCAATTTCACTTTCACTCTCACCTTCACTCTTGCTTTTCAGCTCAATCTCACTTTCACTCTTGCTTTTTTGCTCAATCTCCTTTTCACTTTTTCTTTTTTTATCACTCTCACTTTTACTCTTTCTTTTTTTATCACTCTCACTTTTACTCTTTTTTTTTTTTGAGCAACCTCACTTTTCAGCTTCAATTGGTCCCCATGGACCTGTGTTGGAGTTAAAGGAGCAAGTTTGATTATTTTTCCATCCTTTTCAAAACTGTACATGTTCCTTAACCTATCATGGATCACCTTCCTATCATACTGCCATAGCTTCCCCAACAAAATATGACCAGCATGCATAGGTACTACATCACAAAGGATCATATCCTGGTATTTCCCAATTAAAAAAGAAACTAGCACTTGCTTATTTATCCTAACCTCCTCACAATCACTCACACACTGCAACATGTATGGTCTAGGGTGTTTCAAGGTACGTAAATTCAATTTCTCAACTAAAGTAGTGCTAGCCAAATTAATACAACTCTTCAAATCAATAATCATACTACATATCTTGTTGTTGATGTGACATCTAGTATGAAAAATGTTCTCACTCTGCTGCTTTGTATCATCTATCTTAATTTGTGTATTGAGTGCACTAGGGGTGGGCTCCGACTCCGACGGAGTCGGAGTTGTCATTTCCGACCTCCGACTCCGACAAAAGTCGGAGCCGAATTTCCCCTCCGACTCAGACTCCAAACGTAGTCGGAGTCCGATTCCGATCGAAGGTCAGAGCTCCGAACTCCGAACGGAGGTCAGAGCTCCGACCTCCGATCGGAAATCCGACTGGAGTTCGGAGGGAGTTCCGAACGGAGGTCGGAGCTCTGACTCCGAATTAAATTTCCGAACTCAATTTTGGAAATTTTGTTC
>NW_023352297.1:0-3031 GCF_001411555.2 Juglans regia
CGAGGTTCGGTTGACGTGCGCTCGACTCAGCCGAACCCTTCCAGAGAGGTTCGCTCGACGTGCACTCGAAGTGGCGCTCGAGCAGAAGCCATACAGAGAGGTTCGCTCGACGTGCGCTCGAGCAGAACCCATCCAGAGAGGTTCGCTCGACGTGCGCTTGACGTGCGCTCGAGCAGAAGCCATACAGAGAGGTTCGCTCGACGTGCGCTCGACGTGACGCTCGATCAGAACCCATCCAGAAAGGTTCGCTCGATGTGCGCTCGAAGTGGCGCTCGAGCAGAACTCATACAGAGAGGTTCGCTCGATGTGCGCTCGAGCAGAAACCAACCAGAGAGGTTCGCTCGATGTGCGCTCGACGTGGCGCTCGAGCAGAATCCATCCAGAGAGGTTCGCTCGACTTGCGCTCGACGTGGCGCTCGAGCAGAACCCATCCAAAGAGGTTCGCTCGACGTGGCGCTCGAGCAGAACTCTTCCAGAGAGGTTCGCTCGACTTCCGCTCGACATATTGCTCGAGCCAATGTTTAATACAACGTGCGCTCCACTTGCGCTCGACACCTCGCTCGAGCGCAAGTCTTCAATACAATGTAAAATTCAGGGTTTTGAGCGCCGTGTTGGGACTATATTGAATATTCAATACAACCAATTCACAAGAATCACAACTGCTGGCTCCAATTCATAAGAGACGTGCTTGAATTAAATTTAGAGCTCACCGTAGGTGGAAACTGAACAGAGGACACTCTCTAGAACGGCGGCACGCTGGCAAGAAAGACACAAGATGTGAGGACGGCTTCACAGTTCACTAGTTCAGTCATTGGGACGGGAGACGCGAGAGAGAAGGGAGAAGGAAGAAGAACTGAAGAAGGAAGAAGAAGAACTGAAGAAGGAAGAAGAAGGAAGTCTTCTGAAACGATGCCGTTCCATATTAAGTGGAACGGTGTCGTTCATAAATTTTTTTTTAAACCCAGCTGTAAAACGACGTCGTTTTACAGCTGGGTTTAAAAAAAAATTCGGAGTCGGAGTCGGAGCTCCTTGAAGCTCCGACTCCGAATAGTTATTCGGAGCTACTTCGAATTCCGACAACTCCGACTCCGTCGGAGTGGCGTAGGAGCGGAGGTCGGACGGAGTCGAAATTCTCAGAATTTTGCACACGCCTAGTAACAAGAGAATCACTATACTCTTCTTTCTCATACCCATTTTCAACACTAGACTCACGTCGCCTCCTATCTCTCACACCTTGCAGATTTCTAATCGTTGCTTCTTGATGATCCATCATATCCCTCACTTCACCCAACACCAAGTTCAACCGCTTAAACTGTTGTTGCATAGCTTGCAACACAATAGATGAGTTATCTGCCATCCCCTTTGGTGAAGAGTCACTTCTATGAGACATCATAATATGCTGCCAAACAATGTTAGTGGAAAATCTCACACACTCCCTTACGTGTTTACACTCGAATAATGGCACTCCACTCGTGTTTCACTCTTAATGGCCTTTTCCCGATAATAGTCTCACACTCTCTTGCCTTTTACCTCAAGAGTTTTTCCACTCAAGCTCATTAAGAACTAATTGAACTCAATCAAGATAAAGCAACCTTGTTTTATCCCAACTAGTAATTAGGTCCAAGAAAACAAGTACAAGCGAAACACGGAAGGAATAAAAATGATACGAGAATCAAGGAAGTTATACGAATGAAAGAGTAACCTATAAGACAAAATACCAACTAGAAATATGTATTCAGCCCCTATGATGATAAAAGCTCAATCAACAAATACTTTCTTTCTTTTTGTTGTAACTATGTAGCAACCTTTGAATATGCTACCTTTTATTTTCTTCTTCTTCTTCTCTCTCTGTTTTTTTTTCAAATTTTTTTTTCTTTTTTTTTTCTCTTCTTTTCTCTAATTCAATCACAAATAGTAATATTCAATTGTGAAAATCAAGCAATTGAATTGAAGCACACAATAATTGACAAAGAAGTAGAAGAGAATCAGTGGAACGACACTCTAAGCAATTGATAAACTTAGAGATGCAAGAAACCCTAGAATTTTGAAACCCTAGATGATGCAAATTTCAGTCAAACCCAAAACCCTAAGAATTTTGGCAGCCTACTTTTTGTTTTTTTGTTTTTTGTTTTTATTTTTTATTTTTGCAACCCTAGAACAATAAAACCCTAGAATAAAATTTAAAAATTCAAGAAATTAAAAGATAGAATCAGACCTAATAGGAAACCTTGCTCTGATACCAAATGATATGAATCCACAGGAATGGAATCCCTTGAACCCACAATCAATTTGAAAACTCTCCAAGAAAGCCAAAATCAAGTTAATGGATAGAGAACCTAGACCCGATGAGAACTCGTTTCAAGAACCTAGATTATATTAAAATCTAGACCCGTTGAAAAACCTGTCTCGAGAACCCAGATTACGAAGGAGGAACGCCACAAAAGTTGTGATTTACCTTTGATAAATTCAAGAGTTCAATCAAGAACAAGATGAGTGAAACTCAACTCACAATGAATAAATTCATCAAATTTCATAAACTTCTTAACATGAGGCAACAAAGAGTATTTAAACTAAAACCTAATTAAAACCCTAGCCACAATAATGCTCTATCTTCCAAAAATACTCTTGAGTGAACAGTACCGCAGCTATAGTACGACGCTACAATAACTCGGCTACAGTAACCTCTTGAAACTCTAGTTCCTAAAAAGTAACTTTCCAAATAAGCCCTTGCCCAAAATACAAGGTCTTCCCAAAAACCTTAGTTCATAAGAAATAATAACTTTCCTAACTTGCCCCTAAATTGGTACCCCCTTAAGTCTTTCTCATAATAAATCTAATTATTCTAAACTAATAAAATATGTCCTTTAAATGAATTAAACAAGTTGGGCTCTTGCTAGAGTCGTCCCAAGTGGATTGTATCGCCTCATTGATCCTCTTGGCTCTTGATCTTGTGATTGACCCATCTGGAACTTGCAAAAGATCTTTAAGACTAGGCCCACTTTGGTTCCCATCAAAAGATCTCTCTTGGAAA
>NW_023352298.1:0-516 GCF_001411555.2 Juglans regia
AACTTGCGGACTCAACGGACTCAACTTGCGGACTAAGAGGACTCAACTTGCGGACTAAGCACCGAAAAATATTGCTCATGAAACAGAGCATACAACAAATAAAACAGAACGTAAAATCAAAATGAAACTAACGTAAAGCAACGTAAAACTCAGAATTGCATGCGACCCAGTCCCTCCAACGTCTCTCTTGTTCTTCCGTGCTCATAACCTCTTCCACTACGTCCCACCTTCCAGCCTGCACGTCTGATCCCATTAAGTGGCCTATCATTACTCCCCCGTTAAGTGGATCCTTGTCCTCAAGGTCCACAGTTGGGAATAATTGCAGTAGGTTGTCTAGCCATTTTCTGGTGGACCTGGACCCGTTTCAATATCGTTTGCTGCTTGTATGGGTGTAGCTTCACAGATAATGTAGCCGCTGCCATCGTGTCCTTCCAGCATAAGTAGACGTGACCCTTGACACTGGTGACCTGCTGTAAAATGCTCATTACAATTAAAACATAGACCTTGAAGACGTCG
>NW_023352299.1:0-392 GCF_001411555.2 Juglans regia
CAAACCAAACTATGCCATGTAAGTACTTTATTAAATATATATATATATATGAAATTATTTCATATATGAATATATATGTTATATATAAAATTTCACATAAAAATTTATAATTATACATTATATATAAAACTTATTAATATATATAAAATATTTTGTATAAAACTTATATATAAAAATCTTATTTTTTATTTTTTTTAATCAATCGATCCGGTTCGGTTCGGTCCGGTCCAAAAAATTTCAGAACCGGCCGGTTTTTACATTTTAAAAACCGGTTCCGGACCGGACCGGTTCAAAACCAGGAAAATCGGTCCGGTTTGGTCCGGTCCTGTCCGATTTTTCGATTTTCCGATTTGAGTTTACACCCCTGGTCACAGCAACAATGCTCTTGAGAA
>NW_023352300.1:0-217 GCF_001411555.2 Juglans regia
GGAAGTTAAAAAAATAATAGATTTTATCAATAATTGATTTAACATGAATTAAGTTTGATTCAACAACCAAACAATACCTAAGTCTCGATCGTGCACTCTTTTTAAAAAAATAAAAAAAATAAAATTCACATAAGAAAAACTAACATTTTTTTAGTAAACTTTCATTTTTTTTAAATAAAAAATATGAGACTTACACACTCCAAAATTATATTTAACA
>NW_023352301.1:0-420 GCF_001411555.2 Juglans regia
AATTAGACAAGATAAAATAAATTTAAAAAATTTCTAAAAAAAAAGTAGGCCTAAACTCTCAAGCAACAGAAACAAGAGACGTACCGTTTGAACCAACATTTCTCAAAAGAGACTATAGAAACTTATTGTTAGCAACAACTTTCCTCAATCAAAATATACCCTAAAAAACTATAGGAATATCAATCTATCTATCTACACTGTATCAACTTTGGTAGCATATATCTAGAAAGATATGGGATCAAAGGCAACTAAGCATCAACTTTGAATAGTTACCTCGTTTGTGTAAATAAATAAAATGAAATAAGATGAAATGAGATGATAGTTAAATAAAATATTGTTAGAATATAATTTTCATTTTAAAATTTGAAAAAGTTAAATTATTTATTGTATTTTATGTAAAAATATGAAAAAATTATAATG
>NW_023352302.1:0-1893 GCF_001411555.2 Juglans regia
TGATAGGGTAGATCAGCCCAACAGTCTGTGGCCACTTTCAGAATCCAGAGACTTAAACAAAGCGCAACGAGAAACGCGGAGGGAGGGAACTAGTACTAAAGAAATGAACAAAAGGCTAAACTGCTAGCGGGGTAGGCCGAGAATCTTAGAAAGCTTGGCCGGGCATAGCGTTCCAAATAAAAAAGTATAGTATGATTGAAAACGATGGTCGTGCTCTGAAAATGATTGTCTGAAAAGGATAAGCAAGTGCAACGTAATCGGCCAACGAGGTGGGTGGGAGGCTTATGGACCCCTTCACCATGATTTCCCAGGTCGGCCACTGAAAAATAAGAAGAAGAGGCAAAGACAAGACATGTGCTAAATCAGTATATATTTATATACAAGTCGCTGGACGATAAAGTGCAAATACATATGTGCACAAAATATATATATAATAAAAAATAAAAAATTCTTCAAATATTGGCATCGAGGACACCGATCTCAGTAGCAACAGAAGCAAGATTGGTCGGCTCCACAACTGTCGGCGAGCGCAAGAACAACTGGATAGAGGAAAACATTAGGCATTTCTTTCCTTCCTATGTCATGATTAGTTTGAAAGGCTATCTCGTTGGTAGGAATATCGGCAAGCACGAGCCTCTGAAGGTACTTGGCGAAGGTTCTTGAACACAACTTCGGACTCACCAGAAGGAATGCTTGCATTGATTTGCGGCCTTCGACGACCCTGCATCCCCATGCTTCATCATGAAGTCTCGGGAACCACCTCAGCTGCCTTTGTATGGAGAGGGTGACATCTTGAAGACTTTGGTTCACTTGCTCCAACCGCTCATTCTCCTCCTGCGCTTGAGGTAAGTCGTCCTGAAGACTTTGGTTGGGTAGCTCCAATCGGGTTTTTCCTCTTCCCACGTGTTTGCCGTCGACGCTCCAGCTTCCTCGTTCTTTTGCACTCGTCTGACAGGTCCAGTCTCATCCTTTCCAGCTCCCTCTCGTCCTTTTCACCGCTAGCACGATTCAAGTTCTCCTGAAGGGTTGCCTCCTGATCATCCATAATGAAATCTGCAAGCTGGTAAGTGCCTTGGAGACAAAAGAGAAAAACAGAGAAAAATTAGGAAAAGAAGAAGAAAAAGAGAAGAAGGCGGGAAAAAAGGGTCAAACTTCATGGAAAAAACCAGACAAGCATTCAACGACCCAACCAATGGCTTCTTCTCAGCCCCCCTCCTTGACCAGCTGGAATAAAGAAGGGAGAACACTCGCAAGGCCCTCAAGTCTAGGCAACTTCGTGGAGATGTTAGGAGGAACATGCCGGTCTTCGCACAGATCCCCCGGACTAGGGCCGATCGCAATACCCAAAAAAGTATCACCACCAGCTAGGCAGTTAGCCTGGGTGGACAAATCATCACATTGGCCTTCGCCGGCTAGAACATCCTTAGAAACGCCCTCCTTAAGAAACTCAACTCGGACAGACGAGTCGATGACCGAATTCCTTGAACCTTCGCCGGCTAAGATAGTAAAAAAGGAATCCCCCCTCTCTAGGTGTTCAGCCTGGACGAAAGGCTACACAGCTGAACTTTTCGAATCCCCGTAGATTGCCACGCCAGAAAGGGACTTGCCTCCAGTACAGTCCTCTACCTCCACGTTGTTGCTAGAAGTAGCTGCCATCCCTCATCAGCAGCCTTAAAAGAATGACTCCCCACGGCCGAAAGAGACGAAGAATGAGGAGAGATCCATGAAGAATGTTGTTCCTCGTCAAGAGTAGTGAATGCAAAAATACTCTGGAGGAGAACGCCCATCTCAGCCTCGATCTCTCTTATGGACAACAGTACAAGCACAATATCTTCTCCAGCAAATGTTGAGTGTTTATGCTCACGTTACATCTGCCTCTAGCGGGTGTCCTTT
>NW_023352303.1:0-632 GCF_001411555.2 Juglans regia
TTTTTTATTAATTTTTTTAACTATCCAGTTATTTTTTTTTCTTTTGCTCTATGAACGTGGATTAAAAATCTCGTAATATAATCTAAAAATAAATAAATTTAATCAACTAACGTAAGTATGTAATTTAATTAAAAATAAATTTAATTGAGTCAATTTTTATAAAATTAAATTTATTTTTAATTAATTTACATGATTACGCTGGTTAATTGAATTTATTTTCTTTTAAATTATACAAAAAGGTAATATTGTGGGATATTTAATCCAGATTCAAATAGTAAAACGAAAAAGAAATAACAGGATAGTAAAAGAGGTGCAAGGATATCATTACCCTTAATGTAATGTGCAAAAGTAGGTAGGAGATGTACTGTAATCACCACTTATCAAAAAAATTTAAGCTAACATGAGAAAATTTAAATTTTATTATTTATTTTATATCTTAACACTTTCATTCACGTTTAGGTCAGATTCTCCCTCAATGAGTGGGTCTAACATGTAGAATATTTAATTAAATAAGATAGAATATAGAATTAAGGTTCGAACTCGTAACTTCTATTTTTATATAATGTAAAATTATTATTAATTATCTTTAAATTGATAAAAATATGTAAAATTTATTATTTATTTTATAGACT
>NW_023352304.1:0-602 GCF_001411555.2 Juglans regia
GCAGTGTTTAAGTACTTGTTCATTCTTAAATTGAGAGGATATATAATATGTCTTAAATTGTCTTATAGTCCGTTTATTAGACTATGTTAAAACTGTTTCAAGCAGCTTCTCATTGAGGGAAATGGATATGAGCCAACCTTTTGATTCCAAAGTTTTTTTCTTTTTTTTTTTAAATTTATTTCACTCATATTGTATTTGTTGGTTTGGAGATGATTGTTGGGGACTCCCTCCAGCCCATTGTATCTTATATCTTGTAATCTGTAGTTTATCTATGAAAAACTTGCTTAGAAAAAAAAAAGATATCCTAAATTGTCTGAATATATTCTAAAAATAAATAAATAATAGACACAACATTTTGCAACCGCCACTATTTTAATTAATTAAAATGTCCATCTTCTAGTTAAAAGGATCACGTACGGTATTTAGCAGGAGAAATATACTAAGATAACTTCAGATGATTTAAATTGATTTGTCACGAATAATAATATTTTATGAATTTTATTAAAATATATTAAATATAAATAAATTAAGATATGTATTTAAATATATGAAATAAATTGAGACGAGATTAACCTTTTATAGAAAAATAAAAAAAATAATAG
>NW_023352305.1:0-208 GCF_001411555.2 Juglans regia
AATATTTATAGTCGTGAGTATATAAATATCGTTTAGTCATTTAAAAAAATAAATAAATATAAGATCAACATAAAAATAAATTAATTTTTTATAAATAAATTCTACTTTTTTTCAAAATGATTGTATAATATTTATGTATTTTACGACTGTATATAACATTACTCAACACGCAATGCCTGCAATAACACAACATCAGTTTTTTTTTTTC